>NW_024095956.1:0-134821 GCF_016699485.2 Gallus gallus | reverse complement strand
CCCCCCAACCCTCCACAGCCCCCCCAAACCCTACATAGCCCCCCCCCCAACCCCCCAAACCCTACAGAGCCCCCCCACCCCTTCACAGCCCCCCCCAAACCCTACAGAGACCCCCCCAACACCCCAAACACTACAGAGACCCCCCCAAACCCTCCACAGCCCCCCCCCAAACCCTACAGAGACCCCAACCCCACAGAGACCCCCCCGAACCCCACAGAGCCCCCCCCCCACCCCTTCACAACCCCCCCCCAACCCTCCACAGCCCCCCCAAACCCTACATAGCCCCCCCCAACCCCACAGAGACCCCCCCCAAACCCCACAGAGCCCCCCCCAAACCCTACAGAGACCCCCCCAACCCCCCAACCCCTCCACAGCTCCCCCCAAACCCCACAGAGACCCCCCCAAACCCTACAGAGACCCCCCCAATCCCTACATAGCCCCCCCCCAACCCCCCAAACCCTCCACAGCCCCCCCCAAACCCTACAGAGACCCCAACCCCACAGAGACCCCCCCAAACCCTACAGAGCCCCCCCCAAACCCCACAGAGACCCCCCCACCCCCTAAACCCTCCACAGCCCCCCCAACCCTCCACAGCCCCCCCCAAACCCTCCACAGCCCCCCCCAAACCCTACAGAGACCCCAACCCCACAGAGACCCCCCCGAACCCCACAGAGCCCCCCCCCACCCCTTCACAACCCCCCCCCAACCCTCCACAGCCCCCTCAAACCCTACATAGCCCCCCCCAACCCCACAGAGACCCCCCCCAAACCCCACAGAGCCCCCCCCAAACCCTACAGAGACCCCCCCAACCCCCCAACCCCTCCACAGCTCCCCCCAAACCCCACAGAGACCCCCCCAAACCCTACAGAGACCCCCCCAAACCCTACATAGCCCCCCCCCAACCCCCCAAACCCTACAGAGCCCCCCCACCCCTTCACAGCCCCCCCCAAACCCTACAGAGACCCCCCCAACACCCCAAACACTACAGAGACCCCCCCAAACCCTCCACAGCCCCCCCCCAAACCCTACAGAGACCCCAACCCCACAGAGACCCCCCCGAACCCCACAGAGCCCCCCCCCCACCCCTTCACAACCCCCCCCAACCCTCCACAGCCCCCCCAAACCCTACATAGCCCCCCCAAACCCTACATAGCCCCCCCCAACCCCCCAAACCCTACAGAGCCCCCCCACCCCTTCACAGCCCCCCCCAAACCCTACAGAGACCCCCCCAACACCCCAAACACTACAGAGACCCCCCCAAACCCTCCACAGCCCCCCCAACCCTCCACAGCCCCCCCCCAAGCCCTACAGAGACCCCAACCCCACAGAGACCCCCCCAAACCCTACATAGCCCCCCCCCAAACCCCACAGAGACCCCCCCACCCCCTAAACCCTCCACGGCCCCCCCCAACCCTCCACAGCCCCCCCCAAACCCTCCACAGCCCCCCCAAACCCTACATAGCCCCCCCCCAACCCCCCAAACCCTCCACAGCCCCCCCCAAACCCTCCACAGCCCCCCCCAAACCCTACAGAGACCCCAACCTCACAGAGACCCCCCCAAACCCTACAGAGCCCCCCCCAAACCCTACAGAGACCCCCCCAAACCCTCCACAGCCCCCCCAACCCTCCACAGACCCCCCCCAAACCCTCCACAGCCCCCCCAACCCTACATAGCCTCCCCCCCCAACCCCCCCAACCCTCCACAGCCCCCCCAACCCCACAGAGCCCCCCCCAAACCCTACAGAGACCCCCCCAACCCCCCAACCCCTCTACAGCTCCCCCCAAACCCCACAGAGACCCCCCCAAACCCTACAGAGACCCCCCCAATCCCTACATAGCCCCCCCCCAACCCCCCAAACCCTCCACAGCCCCCCCCAAACCCTACAGAGACCCCAACCCCACAGAGACCCCCCCAAACCCTACAGAGACCCCCCCAAACCCCACAGAGACCCCCCCACCCCCTAAACCCTCCACAGCCCCCCCAACCCTCCACAGACCCCCCCAAACCCTCCACAGCCCCCCCAAACCCTACATAGCCCCCCCCCAACCCCCCAAACCCTCCACAGCCCCCCCAACCCCACAGAGCCCCCCCCAAACCCTACAGAGACCCCCCCAACCCCCCAACCCCTCCACAGCTCCCCCCAAACCCCACAGAGACCCCCCCAAACCCTACAGAGACCCCCCCAATCCCTACATAGCCCCCCCCCAACCCCCCAAACCCTCCACAGCCCCCCCCAAACCCTACAGAGACCCCAACCCCACAGAGACCCCCCCAAACCCTACAGAGCCCCCCCCCAACCCCCCAAACCCTCCACAGACCCCCCCAAACCCTACAGAAACCCCCCAACCCCCCAAACCCTACAGAGACCCCCCAACCCTATTGAAACCCCCCCAAACCCTACAGAGACCCCCCAAACCCTCCACAGCCCCCCCCCAAACCCTACAGAGACCCCCCCCAACACCCCAAACCCCACAGAGACCCCCCCAAACCCCACAGAGACCCCCCCCGAACCCCACAGACCCCCCCCCCAAACCCCTTCCCAACCCCCCCCTCACGGCGCTCACCCCTCTCCTCGTCGCTCTCCTCCTCCCCCGACGTCGTTTCGCTCCCTCCGTCCGTCGCCTTTCCCGCCTCGGCCTCCGAGTCCTCATCGTCCGCCCGGCGCCTCTGCGCCGCCCCCCCAACGACACCCCCAAAACCCCCTCCTCCTTCAGTCCCCCCAACTCCCGACGGCGCCGTCTGAGCGCGGAGGTACCGACAGCGAGCCGTCACGAAGGTAAAATCGGGATCTCCGATCACAGACATTTCGGGCCGGGCCAAACCGTGGCGGGCGACACCTTGAAGGAGTTCGCCATCATGGCGGCCTCTCTGCCACCAAGCGGGGAGATCCGGGCCCGCTTGGGGACACAGGGCCAGGCGGGCGGGAAGAAGGGGATGGCGGAGGACTTGCTCGCGGAGGCGGCGTAAGAGGGAAAGGCGGCGGAGGCTGCGGGCGGCGCGGTCCGATGAGATGGGGGTGACCGGGACTGAGGGGTCCGGAGGTTCTGGATGGGGTATAAAGGGGGGGAAGGGGGGAATGAGGGCTCCGGAGGACACTAAGATGGCGGACAGGCACACAACGGTGGGGCCGATGCCATAAAGGTAGGCCCAACACCATAAAAATATCCCAATCCCATAAAGATGGCTTCCAAGCCCAGAAAGATGGCTTCCAAGCCCATAAAGATGGCTTCCAACACCATAAAGATGGCTTCCAATCCCATTAAGATGGCTTCCAACCCCATAGGGACACCCCAAACCCCACAGGGACCCCCGAAACCCTATAGGGCCGCCCCAAACCCTATAGGGACACCCCAATCCCCCTAAAGCCATCTTCCAACCCATAAAGATCCCCCAAACCCAATAAAGACATCTTCCAACCCAATAAAGCCATCTTCCAACCCCATAAAGACACTCCAAACCCCATAAAGATGGCTTCCAATCCCAGAAAGATGGCTTCCAAACCCCATAAAGATGGCTTCCAATCCCATAAAGATGGCTTCCAACCCCATTAAAACATCCCAATCCCATAAAGATGGCTTCCAAGCCCATAAAGATGGCTTCCAACCCTGTAAAGATGGCTTCCAATCCCAGAAAGATGGCTTCCAAACCCCATAAAGATGGCTTCCAATCCCATAAAGATGGCTTCCAACCCCATTAAAACAATCCTAATCCCATAAAGATAGCTTCCAACCCCATAAAGATGGCTTCCAACCCCATAAAGATGGCTTCCAACCCCATTAAAACAATCCAACCCCATAAAGATGTCTTCCAACCCCATTAAAATATCCTAATCCCATAAAGATGGCTTCCAACCCCATAAAGATGGCTTCCGACCCCATTAAAACATCGCAATCCCATAAAGATGGCTTCCAACCCCATAAAGATGGCTTCCAAGCCCATTAAAACATCGCAATCCCATAAAGATGGCTTCCAATCCCATAAAGATGGCTTCCAACCCCATTAAAACATCGCAATCCCATAAAGATGGCTTCCAACCCCATAAAGATGGCTTCCAACCCCATTAAAACATCCCAATCCCATAAAGATGGCTTCCAACCCCATTAAAACAATCCAATCCCATAAAGATGGCTTCCAACCCCATTAAAATATCCTAATCCCATAAAGATGGCTTCCAACCCCATAAAGATGGCTTCCAACCCTGTAAAGATGGCTTCCAATCCCAGAAAGATGGCTTCCAAACCCCATAAAGATGGCTTCCAACCCCATAAAGATGGCTTCCAACCCCATTAAAACATCGCAATCCCATAAAGATAGCTTCCAACCCCATAAAGATGGCTTCCAACCCCATTAAAACATCGCAATCCCATAAAGATGGTTTCCAACCCCAGAAAGATGGCTTCCAATCCCATAAAGATGGCTTCCAACCCCATTAAAACAATCCAATCCCATAAAGATGGCTTCCAACCCCATTAAAATATCCTAATCCCATAAAGATGGCTTCCAAGCCCATAAAGATGGCTTCCAACCCCATTAAAACATCGCAGTCCCATAAAGATGGCTTCCAACCCCATAAAGATGGCTTCCAACCCCATAAAGATGGCTTCCAACCCCATTAAAACATCCCAAACCCATAAAGATGGCTTCCAAGCCCATAAAGATGGCTTCCAACCCCATAAACATGGCTTCCAATCCCATAAACATGGCTTCCAATCCCATAAACATGGCTTCCAACCCCATTAAAACATCCCAATCCCATAAAGATGGCTTCCAACCCCATTAAAACAATCCAATCCCATAAAGATGGCTTCCAACCCCATTAAAACAATCCTAATCCCATAAAGATAGCTTCCAACCCCATAAAGATGGCTTCCAACCCCATAAAGATGGCTTCCAACACCATAAAGATGGCTTCCAACCCCATAAAGATGCCTTCCAACCCCATTAAAACATCCCAACCCCATACAGATGGCTTCCAAGCCCATAAAGATGGCTTCCAACCCCATAAAGATGCCTTCCAACCCCATTAAAACATCGCAATCCCATAAAGATGGCTTCCAATCCCATAAAGATGGCTTCCAAGCCCATTAAAACATCGCAATCCCATAAAGATGGCTTCCAACACCATAAAGATGGCTTCCAACCCCATAAAAATGGCTTCCGACCCCATTAAAACATCCCAATCCCATAAAGATGGCTTCCAACCCCATAAAGATGGCTTCCAACCCCAGAAAGACATCTTCCAACACCATAAAGATGGCTTCCAACCCCATAAAGATGGCTTCCGACCCCATTAAAACATCCCAATCCCATAAAAATGGCTTCCAACCCCATAAAGATGGCTTCCAACCCTGTAAAGATGGCTTCCAATCCCAGAAAGATGGCTTCCAAACCCCATAAAGATGGCTTCCAATCCCATTAAGATGGCTTCCAACCCATTAAAACAATCCAATCCCATAAAGATGGCTTCCAACCCCATTAAAACAATCCAATCCCATAAAGATGGCTTCCAACCCCATTAAAATATCCTAATCCCATAAAGATGGCTTCCAACCCCAGCAAGATGGCTTCCGACCCCATAAAGATGGCTTCCAAGCCCATAAAGATGGCTTCCAACCCCATAAAGATGGCTTCCAATCCCATAAAGATGGCTTCCAAGCCCATAAAGATGGCTTCCGACCCCATAAAGATGGCTTCCAACCCCATAAAGATGGCTTCCAACCCCATTAAAACATCCCAATCCCATAAAGATGGCTTCCAAGCCCATAAAGATGGCTTCCAACCCCATTAAAACAATCCAATCCCATAAAGATGGCTTCCAAGCCCATAAAGATGGCTTCCAACCCCAGAAAGATGGCTTCCAACCCCATAGGGACCCCCCCAACCCCTATAGGGCTGCCCCAAACCCTATAGGCCCCCCCCGAACCCTATAGGGCCGCCCCAAACCCCACAGGGACCCCCCAAACCCAATGGAGACGTCCTCCAACCCCATAAAGTCATCTTCCAACCCCATAGAGACACCCCAAACCCCATGGAGATGTCCTCCAACCCCATAAAGACCCCCCAAACCCCACAGGGACCCCCCCAAACCCTATAGGGCCGCCCCAACCCTATAGGGCAGCCCCAATCCCCCTAAAGCCATCTTCCAACCCAATAAAGCCATCTTCCAACCCAATAAAGCCATCTTCCAACCCCATAAAGACCCCCCAAACACAATAAAGACATCTTACAACCCCACAGACAGACCCCAAACCCTATAGGGACCCCCTGAAACCCTATAGGGCCGCCCCAAACCCTATAGGGCCGCCCCAATCCCCCTAAAGACATCTTCCTACCCCATAAATCCATCTTCCAACCCAATAAAGCCATCTTCCAACCCAATAAAGACACCCCCAACCCCATGGAGACGTCCTCCAACCCCACAGACAGACCCCAAACCCCACAGGGACCCCCTGAAACCCTATAGGGCCGCCCCAAACCCTATAGGGTCCCCCCAAACCCCACAGGGACCCCCCAATCCCCATAAAGACATCTTCCAACCCAATAAAGCCATCTTCCAACCCCATAAAGACACCCCCAACCCCATAAAGATGGCTTCCAACCCCAGAAAGATGGCTTCCAACCCCATAGGGACACCCCAAACCCTATAGGGCCGCCCCAAACCCCACAGGGCCACCCCAATCCCCATAAAGCCATCTTCCAACCCCATAAAGACATCTTCCAACCCCATAAAGCCATCTTCCAACCCCATAGAGACACCCCAAACCCCATGGAGATGTCCTCCAACCCCATAAAGACCCCCCAAAACCCTATAGGGCCGCCCCAAACCCTATAGGGCCGCCCCAAACCCCACAGGGACCCCCCAAACCCAATGGAGACGTCCTCCAACCCCATAAAGTCATCTTCCAACCCCATAGAGACACCCCAAACCCCATGGAGACGTCCTCCAACCCCACAGACAGACCCCAAACCCCATAAAGACCCCCCCAAACCCTATAGGGACACCCCAAAACCCCATAGGGCCGCCCCAAACCCTATAGGGCCGCCCCAATCCCCATAAAGCCATCTTCCAACCCAATAAAGCCATCTTCCAACCCCATAAAGACACCCCAAACCCCATGGAGATGTCCTCCAACCCCATAAAGACCCCCCAAAACCCTAGAGGGCCGCCCCAAACCCTAGAGGGCCGCCCCAATCCCCATAAAGACATCTTCCAACCCAATAAAGCCATCTTCCAACCCAATGAAGCCATCTTCCAACCCCATAAAGACCCCCCAAACCCCATAAAGATGGCTTCCAACCCCACACAGACATTCCAACCCCATAAAGATGGCTTCCATACCCATAAAGATGGCTTCCAACCCCATACAGATGTCCTCCAACCCCATAAAGACATCTTCCAACCCCACAGGGACCCCCCAAACCCAATGGAGACGTCCTCCAACCCAATAAAGCCATCTTCCAACCCAATAAAGCCATCTTCCAACCCCATAAAGACATCGTCCAACCCCATAAAGACATCGTCCAACCCCATAAAGACCCCATAAAGACATCTTCCAACCCCATGGAGACGTCCTCCAACCCCATAAAGTCATCTTCCAACCCCATAGAGACACCCCAAACCCCATGGAGATGTCCTCCAACCCCATAAAGACCCCCCAAAACCCTATAGGGCCGCCCCAAACCCTATAGGGCCGCCCCAAACCCCACAGGGACCCCCCAAACCCAATGGAGACGTCCTCCAACCCCATAAAGTCATCTTCCAACCCCATAGAGACACCCCAAACTCCATGGAGACGTCCTCCAACCCCACAGACAGACCCCAAACCCCATAAAGACCCCCCCAAACCCTATAGGGACACCCCAAAACCCCATAGGGCCGCCCCAAACCCTATAGGGCCGCCCCAATCCCCCTAAAGCCATCTTCCAACCCAATAAAGCCATCTTCCAACCCCATAAAGACACTCCAAACCCCATAAAGATGGCTTCCAACCCCACACAGACATTCCAAACCCCATAAAAATGGCTTCCAACCCCATACAGATGTCCTCCAACCCCATAAAGACATCTTCCAACACCACACAGACATTCCAACCCCAGAAAGATGGCTTCCAACCCCATAGGGACCCCCCAAACCCTATAGGGCCACCCCAATCCCCCTAAAGCCATCTTCCAACCCATAAAGACCCCCCAAACCCAATAAAGACATCTTCCAACCCCATAGAGACGTCCTCCAACCCCACAGACAGACCCCAAACCCCACAGGGACCCCCTGAAACCCTATAGGGCCGCCCCAAACCCTATAGGGCCGCCCCAAACCCCACAGGGACCCCCCAAACCCAATGGAGACGTCTTCCAACCCAATAAAGCCATCTTCCAACCCAATAAAGCCATCTTCCAACCCCACAGACAGACCCCAAACCCCATAAAGACCCCCCCGAAACCCCATAGGGACCCCCCAAACCCTATAGGGCCGCCCCAAAACCCCATAGGGCCGCCCCGAACCCTATAGGGACACCCCAAAGCCCCTAAAGCCATCTTCCAACCCAATAAAGCCATCTTCCAACCCCATAAAGACATCGTCCAACCCCATAAAGACATCGTCCAACCCCATAAAGACCCCATAAAGACATCTTCCAACCCCATAGGGACCCCCAAACCCCTATAGGGCCGCCCCAAAACCCTATAGGGCCGCCCCAAACCCCACAGGGCCGCCCCAATCCCCCTAAAGCCATCTTCCAACCCAATAAAGCCATCTTCCAACCCAATAAAGACACCCCCAACCCCATGGAGACGTCCTCCAACCCCATAAAGACCCCTCAACCCCATAAAGACACCCCCAAATCCTATAGGGCCCCCCCAAACCCCACAGGGCCACCCCAATCCCCCTAAAGCCATCTTCCAACCCATAAAGACCCCCCAAACCCAATAAAGACATCTTCCAACCCCATGGAGACGTCCTCCAACCCCACAGACAGACCCCAAACCCCACAGGGACACCCTGAAACCCTATAGGGCCGCCCCAAACCCTATAGGGTCCCCCCAAACCCCACAGGGACCCCCCAATCCCCATAAAGACATCTTCCAACCCAATAAAGCCATGTTCCAACCCCATAAAGACACCCCCAACCCCATAAAGATGGCTTCCAACCCCAGAAAGATGGCTTCCAACCCCATAGGGACACCCCAAACCCTATAGGGACGCCCCAAACCCTATAGGGCCGACCCAATCCCCCTAAAGCCATCTTCCAACCCAATAAAGCCATCTTCCAACCCCACAGACAGACCCCAAACCCCATAAAGACCCCCCCGAAACCCCATAGGGACCCCCCAAACCCTACAGGGCCGCCCCAAAACCCCATAGGGCCGCCCCGAACCCTATAGGGACACCCCAAAGCCCCTAAAGCCATCTTCCAACCCAATAAAGCCATCTTACAACCCCATAAAGACATCGTCCAACCCCATAAAGACATCGTCCAACCCCATAAAGACCCCATAAAGACATCTTCCAACCCCATAGGGACCCCCAAACCCCTATAGGGCCGCCCCAAAACCTATAGGGCCGCCCCAAACCCCACAGGGACCCCCCAAACCCAATGGAGAGGTCCTCCAACCCAATAAATCCATCTTCCAACCCAATAAAGCCATCTTCCAACCCAATAAAGACACCCCCAACCCCATGGAGACGTCCTCCAACCCCACAGACAGACCCCAAACCCCATAAAGACACCCCCAAACCCTATAGGGACCCCCGAAGCCCTATAGGGCCGCCCCAATCCCCCTAAAGCCATCTTCCAACCCAATAAAGCCATCTTCCAACCCCACAGACAGACCCCAAACCCCATAAAGACCCCCCCGAAACCCCATAGAGACCCCCCAAACCCTATAGGGACACCCCAAAACCCCATAGGGCCGCCCCAAACCCCACAGGGACCCCCCAAACCCAATGGAGACGTCTTCCAACCCAATAAAGCCATCTTCCAACCCAATAAAGCCATCTTCCAACCCCACAGACAGACCCCAAACCCCATAAAGACCCCCCCAAACCCTATAGGGACACCCCAAACCCCAGAGGGACCCCCCAAACCCAATAAAGCCATCTTCCAACCCCATAAAGCCATCTTCCAACCCCATAGAGACACCCCAAACCCCATGGAGACGTCCTCCAACCCCACAGACAGACCCCAAACCCCACAGGGACACCCTGAAACCCTATAGGGCCGCCCCAAACCCTATAGGGTCCCCCCAAACCCCACAGGGACCCCCCAATCCCCATAAAGACATCTTCCAACCCAATAAAGCCATGTTCCAACCCCATAAAGACACCCCCAACCCCATAAAGATGGCTTCCAACCCCAGAAAGATGGCTTCCAACCCCATAGGGACACCCCAAACCCTATAGGGACGCCCCAAACCCTATAGGGCCGACCCAATCCCCCTAAAGCCATCTTCCAACCCAATAAAGCCATCTTCCAACCCCACAGACAGACCCCAAACCCCATAAAGACCCCCCCCGAAACCCCATAGGGACCCCCCAAACCCTACAGGGCCGCCCCAAAACCCCATAGGGCCGCCCCGAACCCTATAGGGACACCCCAAAGCCCCTAAAGCCATCTTCCAACCCAATAAAGCCATCTTCCAACCCCATAAAGACACTCCAAACCCCATAAAGATGGCTTCCAACCCCACACAGACATTCCAAACCCCATAAAAATGGCTTCCAACCCCATACAGATGTCCTCCAACCCCATAAAGACATCTTCCAACCCCATACAGACATTCCAACCCCAGAAAGATGGCTTCCAACCCCAGAAAGATGGCTTCTAACCCCAGAAAGATGGCTTCCAACCCCATAGGGACCCCCCAAACCCTATAGGGCCACCCCAATCCCCCTAAAGCCATCTTCCAACCCATAAAGACCCCCCAAACCCAATAAAGACATCTTCCAACCCCATGGAGACGTCCTCCAACCTCATAAAGACCCCCCAAACCCCACAGGGACCCCCGAAACCCTATAGGGCCGCCCCAAAACCCCATAGGGCCGCCCCAAACCCTATAGGGACCCCCCAATCCCCATAAAGCCATCTTCCAACCCAATAAAGCCATCTTCCAACCCCATAAAGCCATCTTCCAACCCCATAGAGACACCCCAAACCCCATGGAGATGTCCTCCAACCCCATAAAGACCCCCCAAACCCTATAGGGCCGCCCCAAACCCCACAGGGACCCCCCAAACCCAATGGAGACGTCCTCCAACCCAATAAAGCCATCTTCCAACCCAATAAAGCCACCTTCCAACCCCATAAAGCCATCTTCCAACCCCATAAAGACATCTTCCAACCCCATAGGGACCCCCAAACCCTATAGGGACGCCCCAAACCCTATAGGGACACCCCAATCCCCCTAAAGCCATCTTCCAACCCAATAAAGCCATCTTCCAACCCCACAGACAGACCCCAAACCCCATAAAGACCCCCCCAAACCCTATAGGGACACCCCAAACCCCTATAGGGCCGCCCCAAAACCCCATAGGGCCGCCCCAAACCCCACAGGGACCCCCCAAACCCAATGGAGACGTCTTCCAACCCAATAAAGCCATCTTCCAACCCAATAAAGCCATCTTCCAACCCCACAGACAGACCCCAAACCCCAAAAAGACCCCCCCGAAACCCCATAGGGACCCCCCAAACCCTACAGGGCCGCCCCAAAACCCCATAGGGCCGCCCCAAACCCTATAGGGACACCCCAAACCCCCTAAAGCCATCTTCCAACCCAATAAAGCCATCTTCCAACCCCATAAAGACATCGTCCAACCCCATAAAGACATCGTCCAACCCCATAAAGACCCCATAAAGACATCTTCCAACCCCATAGGGACCCCCAAAACCCCATAGGGCCGCCCCAAACCCCACAGGGACCCCCCAAACCCAATGGAGACGTCTTCCAACCCAATAAAGCCATCTTCCAACCCAATAAAGCCATCTTCCAACCCCACAGACAGACCCCAAACCCCATAAAGACCCCCCTGAAACCCCATAGGGACCCCCCAAACCCCTATAGGGCCGCCCCAAACCCTATAGGGCCGCCCCAAACCCCACAGGGCCGCCCCAATCCCCCTAAAGCCATCTTCCAACCCAATAAAGCCATCTTCCAACCCAATAAAGACACCCCCAACCCCATGGAGACGTCCTCCAACCCCACAGACAGACCCCAAACCCCACAAGGACCCCCTGAAACCCTATAGGCCCCCCCCAAACCCTATAGGGCCGCCCCAAACCCCACAGGGCCGCCCCAATCCCCCTAAAGCCATCTTCCAACCCAATAAAGCCATCTTCCAACCCAATAAAGACACCCCCAACCCCATGGAGACGTCCTCCAACCCCATAAAGACCCCCCAACCCCATAAAGACACCCCCAAACCCTATAGGGCCGCCCCAAACCCTATAGGGCCCCCCCAAACCCCACAGGGCCACCCCAATCCCCCTAAAGCCATCTTCCAACCCATAAAGACCCCCCAAACCCAATAAAGACATCTTCCAACCCCATGGAGACGTCCTCCAACCCCACAGACAGACCCCAAACCCCACAGGGACCCCCGAAACCCTATAGGGCCGCCCCAAAACCCCATAGGGCCGCCCCAAACCCCACAGGGACCCCCCAAACCCAATGGAGACGTCTTCCAACCCAATAAAGCCATCTTCCAACCCAATAAAGCCATCTTCCAACCCAATGAAGCCATCTTCCAACCCCACAGACAGACCCCAAACCCCATAAAGACCCCCCCGAAACCCCATAGGGACCCCCCAAACCCTATAGGGCCGCCCCAAACCCCCATAGGGCCGCCCCAAACCCTATAGGGCCGCCCCAATCCCCATAAAGACATCTTCCAACCCAATAAAGCCATCTTCCAACCCAATGAAGCCATCTTCCAACCCCATAAAGACCCCCGAAACACAATAAAGACATCTTACAACCCCACAGACAGACCCCAAACCCTATAGGGACCCCCTGAAACCCTATAGGGCCGCCCCAAACCCTTTAGGGCCGCCCCAATCCCCATAAAGACATCTTCCAACCTAATAAAGCCATCTTCCAACCCAATGAAGCCACCTTCCAACCCCCTAAAGCCATCTTCCAACCCCATAAAGACATCTTCCAACCCCATAGGGACCCCCAAACCCTATAGGGCCGCCCCAAAACCCCATAGGGCCGCCCCAAACCCTATAGGGCCGCCCCAATCCCCATAAAGACATCTTCCAACCCAATAAAGCCACCTTCCAACCCCATAAAGACCCCCCAAACACAATAAAGACATCTTACAACCCCACAGACAGACCCCAAACCCTATAGGGACCCCCTGAAACCCTATAGGGCCGCCCCAAACCCTTTAGGGCCGACCCAATCCCCATAAAGACATCTTCCTACCCAATAAAGCCATCTTCCAACCCAATAAAGCCACCTTCCAACCCCATAAAGCCATCTTCCAACCCCATAAAGACATCTTCCAACCCCATAGGGACCCCCAAACCCTATAGGGCCGCCCCAAAACCCCATAGGGCCGCCCCAAACCCTTTAGGGCCGACCCAATCCCCATAAAGACATCTTCCTACCCAATAAAGCCATCTTCCAACCCAATAAAGCCATCTTCCAACCCCACAGACAGACCCCAAACCCCATAAAGACCCCCCCAAACCCTATAGGGCCGCCCCAAACCCCCATAGGGCCGCCCCAAACCCTATAGGGCCGCCCCAATCCCCATAAAGACATCTTCCAACCCAATAAAGCCATCTTCCAACCCAATGAAGCCATCTTCCAACCCCATAAAGACCCCCGAAACACAATAAAGACATCTTACAACCCCACAGACAGACCCCAAACCCTATAGGGACCCCCTGAAACCCTACAGGGCCGCCCCAAACCCTATAGGGCCGCCCCAATCCCCCTAAAGCCATCTTCCAACCCAATAAATCCATCTTCCAACCCAATAAAGCCATCTTCCAACCCCATAAAGCCATCTTCCAACCCCATAAAGACACCCCAAACCCCATGGAGACGTCCTCCAACCCCACAGACAGACCCCAAACCCCACAGGGACACCCTGAAACCCTATAGGGACACCCCAAAACCCCATAGGTCCGCCCCAAACCCTATAGGGACCCCCCAAACCCAATAAAGCCATCTTCCAACCCCATAAAGCCATCTTCCAACCCCATAGAGACACCCCAAACCCCATGGAGACGTCCTCCAACCCCACAGACAGACCCCAAACCCCACAGGGACCCCCGTAACCCTATAGGGCCGCCCCAAACCCTATAGGGCCGCCCCAAACCCTATAGGGACACCCCAAAGCCCCTAAAGCCATCTTCCAACCCAATAAAGCCATCTTCCAACCCAATAAAGCCATCTTCCAACCCCATAAAGACATCGTCCAACCCCATAAAGACCCCATAAAGACATCTTCCAAACCCATAGGGACCCCCAAACCCCTATAGGGCTGCCCCAAACCCCACAGGGACACCCCAAACCCCCTAAAGCCATCTTCCAACCCCATAAATCCATCTTCCAACCCAATAAAGCCATCTTCCAACCCCACAGACAGACCCCAAACCCCATAGGGACCCCCCAAACCCTACAGGGCCGCCCCAGACCCTATAGGGCCGCCCCAAACCCTATAGGGACAGCCCAATCCCCCTAAAGCCATCTTCCAACCCATAAAGACCCCCCAAACCCAATAAAGACATCTTCCAACCCCATAGAGACACCCCAAACCCCATGGAGATGTCCTCCAACCCCATAAAGACCCCCCAAAACCCTATCGGGCCGCCCCAAACCCTATAGGGCCCCCCCAAACCCCACAGGGCCGCCCCAATCCCCCTAAAGCCATCTTCCAACCCATAAAGACCCCCCAAACCCAATAAAGACATCTTCCAACCCCATGGAGACGTCCTCCAACCCCACAGACAGACCCCAAACCCCACAGGGACCCCCGAAACCCTATAGGGCCGCCCCAAAACCCCATAGGGCCGCCCCAAACCCCACAGGGACCCCCCAAACCCAATGGAGACGTCTTCCAACCCAATAAAGCCATCTTCCAACCCAATAAAGCCATCTTCCAACCCCACAGACAGACCCCAAACCCCATAAAGACCCCCCCAAACCCTATAGGGACCCCCCAAACCCTATAGGCCCCCCCCAAACCCTATAGGGACGCCCCAAACCCTATAGGGCCGACCCAATCCCCCTAAAGCCATCTTCCAATCCAATAAAGACATCTTCCAAACCAATAAAGACACCCCCAACCCCATGGAGACGTCCTCCAACCTCATAAAGACCCCCCAAACCCCACAGGGACCCCCGAACCCCTATAGGGCCGCCCCAAACCCTATAGGGCCCCCCCAAACCCTATCGGGCCCCCCCAAACCCCACAGGGCCACCCCAATCCCCCTAAAGCCATCTTCCAACCCCATGGAGACCCCCCAAACCCAATAAAGACATCTTCCAACCCCATGGAGACGTCCTCCAACCTCATAAAGACCCCCCCAAACCCTATAGGGACCCCCGAAACCCTATAGGGCCGCCCCAAACCCTATAGGGCCGCCCCAATCCCCATAAAGACATCTTCCTACCCCATAAAGCCATCTTCCAACCCAATAAAGCCATCTTCCAACCCAATAAAGCCATCTTCCAACCCCACAGACAGACCCCAAACCCCATAAAGACCCCCCCAAACCCTATAGGGACACCCCAAACCCCACAGGGACCCCCCAAACCCAATAAAGCCATCTTCCAACCCCATAAAGCCATCTTCCAACCCCATAGAGACACCCCAAACCCCATGGAGACGTCCTCCAACCCCACAGACAGACCCCAAACCCCACAGGGACCCCCTGAAACCCTATAGGGACACCCCAAAACCCCACAGGCCCGCCCCAAACCCAATAAAGACATCTTCCAACCCCATAAACAGACCCCAAACCCCATAAACAGACCCCAAACCCTATAGGGATCCCCGTAACCCTATAGGGCCGCCCCAAACCCCACAGGGACACCCCAAACCCACTAAAGCCATCTTCCAACCCCATAAATCCATCTTCCAACCCAATAAAGCCATCTTCCAACCCCACAGACAGACCCCAAACCCCATAGGGACCCCCCAAACCCTACAGGGCCGCCCCAGACCCTATAGGGCCGCCCCAAACCCTATAGGGACACCCCAATCCCCCTAAAGCCATCTTCCAACCCATAAAGACCCCCCAAACCCAATAAAGACATCTTCCAACCCCATAGAGACACCCCAAACTCCATGGAGATGTCCTCCAACCCCATAAAGACCCCCCAAAACCCTATCGGGCCGCCCCAAACCCTATAGGGCCCCCCCAAACCCCACAGGGCCACCCCAATCCCCCTAAAGCCATCTTCCAACCCATAAAGACCCCCCAAACCCAATAAAGACATCTTCCAACCCCATGGAGACGTCCTCCAACCCCACAGACAGACCCCAAACCCCACAGGGACCCCCGAAACCCTATAGGGCTGCCCCAAAACCCCATAGGGCCGCCCCGAACCCTATAGGGACACCCCAATCCCCCTAAAGCCATCTTCCAACCCCATAAAGACACCCCAAACCCAATAAAGATATCTTCCAACCCCATAAAGCCATCTTCCAACCCCATTGAGACCCCCCAAACCCCACAGGGACCCCCGAAACCCTATAGGGCCGCCCCAAACCCCACAGGGACACCCCAAACCCCCTAAAGCCATCTTCCAACCCCATAAATCCATCTTCCAACCCAATAAAGCCATCTTCCAACCCCACAGACAGACCCCAAACCCCATAGGGACCCCCCAAACCCTACAGGGCTGCCCCAAACCCCCATAGGGCCGCCCCAAACCCTATAGGGCCGCCTCAAACCCCACAGGGACCCCCCAATCCCCATAAAGACATCTTCCAACCCAATAAAGCCATGTTCCAACCCCATAAAGACACCCCCAACCCCATAAAGATGGCTTCCAACCCCAGAAAGATGGCTTCCAATCCCATAGGGACCCCCCAAACCCTACAGGGCCGCCCCAAACCCCATAGGGCCGCCCCAAACCCCACAGGGACCCCCCAAACCCAATGGAGACGTCTTCCAACCCAATAAAGCCACCTTCCAACCCAATAAAGCCATCTTCCAACCCCATAAAGACATCGTCCAACCCCATAAAGACCCCATAAAGACATCTTCCAACCCCATAGGGACCCCCAAACCCCTATAGGGCCGCCCCAAACCCCACAGGGACCCCCCAAACCCAATGGAGACGTCTTCCAACCCCATAAATCCATCTTCCAACCCAATAAAGCCATCTTCCAACCCCACAGACAGACCCCAAACCCCATAGGGACCCCCCAAACCCTACAGGGCCGCCCCAAACCCCCATAGGGCCGCCCCGAACCCTATAGGGCCCCCCATGCGTACCGTCTCCGGGCGCGGGCGGCAGGCGGCACACCTGGCGGCACATGGCCACGAAGCCGTGGTAGAACTTGGCCAAACTCTCATCGCTTTTCCTTTCCAACCGACCCAACGTTCGGAACCGACCCCAACGGTACCGCCTCGTTTCCGGGTCGTATTCCACCCCGTATGTGGATACCACGCGGTAGAAATCCGACTGCTCGCGACGGGTCCACCTGGAACAAAGGGGGGGGGGTGGGGGACCCCAAAATTTGGGGGGTTACGGGGGGAAAAATGGGGGGTTTCCATGAGTTGAATGCAACACTGAGAACAAAAGGGGCAATGAATGGGGTCCCACCAACCCCAAAACCCAACACATGGGGTCTCCGAACGCCCAAAGTCATATATGGGGTCCTGGAAACCCTAAACTCAGATATGGGGTCCCACCAACCCCAAAACCCAACACATGGGGTCTCCGAACCACCAAAGTCATATATGGGGTCCCACCAACCCCAAAACCCAACACATGGGGTCTCGGAACACCCAAAGTCATATATGGGGTCCCACCAACCCCATAACCCATCCCATAGGGTCTTGGAACCCCTAAAGTCATATATAGGATCCCACCAACCCCAAAACCCAACACATGGGGTCCCACCAACCCCAAAACCCAACACATGGGGTCCCGGAACACCCAAAGTCATATATGGGGTCCCAGAACCCCTAAACTCAGATATGGGGTCCCACCAACCCCAAAACCCAACACATGGGGTCCCACCAACCCCAAAACCCAACACATGGGGTCTTGGAACGCCCAAAGTCATATATGGGGTCCCACCAACCCCAAAACCCAACACATGGGGTCCCACCAACCCCAAAACCCAACCTATGGGGTCTTGGAACCCCTAAAGTCATATATAGGATCCCACCAACCCCATAACCCATCCCATGGGGTCTTGGAACCCCTAAAGTCATATATGGGGCCCCACCAACCCCAAAACCCAACACGTGGGGTCCCAGAACCCCCAAACCCAATACATGGGGTCCCACCAACCCCAAAACCCAACACATGGGGTCCCACCAACCCCATAACCCATCCCATGGGGAACACCCAAAGTCATATATGGGGTCCCAGAACCCCTAAACTCAGATATGGGGTCCTGGAACCCCTAAAGTCATATATGGGGTCCCACCAACCCCAGAACCCAACCTATAGGGTCCCAGAACCCCCAGACTCATATATGGGGTCCCACCAACCCCAAAACCCAACACATGGGGTCCTGGAACCCCTAAAGTCATATATGGGGTCCCACCAACCCCAAAACCCAACACGTGGGGTCCCAGAACCACCAAAGTCATATATGGGGTCCCACCAACCCCAAAACACAACACATGGGGTCTTGGAACCCTCAGAGTCATATATGGGGCCCCACCAACCCCAAAACCCAACACGTGGGGTCCCAGAACCCCCAAACCCAATACATGGGGTCCCACCAACCCCAAAACCCAACACATGGGGTCCCACCAACCCCATAACCCATCCCATGGGGAACACCCAAAGTCATATATGGGGTCCCAGAACCCCTAAACTCAGATATGGGGTCCTGGAACCCCTAAAGTCATATATGGGGTCCCACCAACCCCAGAACCCAACCTATAGGGTCCCAGAACCCCCAGACTCATATATGGGGTCCCACCAACCCCAAAACCCAACACATGGGGTCCTGGAACCCCTAAAGTCATATATGGGGTCCCACCAACCCCAAAACCCAACACGTGGGGTCCCAGAACCACCAAAGTCATATATGGGGTCCCACCAACCCCAAAACACAACACATGGGGTCTTGGAACCCTCAGAGTCATATATGGGGTCCTGGAAACCCTAAATTCAGATATGGGGTCCCACCAACCCCAAAACCCAACCCATGGGGTCTTGGAACCCCTAAAGTCATATATGGGGTGCCACCAACCTCAAAACCCAACACGTGGGGTCCCAGAACCCCCAAACTCATATATGGGGTCCCACCAACCCCAAAACCCAACCCATGGGGTCCCAGAACGCCCAAAGTCATATATGGGGTCCTGGAAAAAGGGGGGGGTGGGGGACCCCAAAATTTGGGGGGTTACGGGGGGAAAAATGGGGGGTTTCCATGAGATGAACGCAACACTGAGAACAAAAGAGGCAATGAATGGGGGACCGCCAACCCCAAAAGCCATCCCACTTGGCCCCACTAACCCCAAAAGCCAACCCATGGGGTCCCAGAACCCCCAGACTCATATATGGGGTCCCACCAACCCCAAAACCCAACCCATGGGGTCTTGGAACACCCGAAGTCATATATGGGGTCCCACCAACCCCAAAACTCAACACATGGGGTCCCACCAACCCCATAACCCATCCCATGGGGAACACCCAAAGTCATATATGGGGTCCCAGAACCCCTAAACTCAGATATGGGGTCCCACCAACCCCAAAACCCAACCCATGGGGTCCCAGAACGCCCAAAGTCATATATGGGGTCCTGGAAACCCTGAACTCAGATATGGGGTCCCACCAACCCCAAAACCCAACCTATAGGGTCCCAGAACCCCCAGACTCATATATGGGGTCCCACCAACCCCAAAACCCAACACATGGGGTCCCGGAACCCTCAGACTCATATATGGGGTCCTGGAAACCCTAAACTCAGATATGGGGTCCCACCAACCCCAAAACCCAACACGTGGGGTCCCACCAACCCCAAAACACAACACGTGGGGTCCCACCAACCCCAAAACACAACACATGGGGTCTTGGAACCCCTAAAGTCATATATGGGGTCCCACCAACCCCCAAACTCATATATGGGGTCCCACCATCCCCAAAACACAACCCATGGGGTCCCACCAACCCCAAAACACAACACGTGGGGTCCCACCAACCCCAAAACACAACACATGGGGTCTTGGAACCCCTAAAGTCATATATGGGGTCCCACCAACCCCCAAACTCATATATGGGGTCCCACCATCCCCAAAACACAACCCATGGGGTCCCACCAACCCCATAACCCAACACATGGGGTCCTGGAACCCCTAAAGTCATATATGGGGTCCCACCAACCCCATAACCCAACCCATGGGGTCCTGGAACCCTCAGACTCATATATGGGGTCCTGGAAAACCTAAACTCAGATATGGGGTCCCACCAACCCCAAAACCCAACCCATGGAATCCCAGAACCCCCAAAGTCATATATGGGGTCCCACCAACCCCAAAACCCAACACATGGGGTCTTGGAACCCCTAAAGTCATATATGGGGTCCCACCAACCCCAAAACCCAACACATGGGGTCCTGGAACCCCCAAAGTCATATATAGGGTCCCAGAACCCCTAAACTCAGATATGGGGTCCCACCAACCCCAAAACCCAACACATGGGGTCCCACCAACCCCAAAACCCAACACATGGGGTCCTGGAACCCCTAAAGTCATATATGGGGTCCCACCAACCCCAAAACCCAACACGTGGGGTCCTGGAACCCCTAAAGTCATATATGGGGTCCCACCAACCCCCAAACTCATATATGGGGTCCCACCAACCCCAAAACCCAACCCATGGGGTCTTGGAACACCCAAAGTCATATATGGGGTCCCACCAACCCCAAAACTCAACACATGGGGTCCTGGAACCAACCCCAAAACCCAACCCATGAGGTCCCACCAACCCCATAACCCATCCCATGGGGAACACCCAAAGTCATATATAGGGTCCCAGAACCCCTAAACTCAGATATGGGGTCCCACCAACCCCAAAACCCAACACGTGGGGTCCCAGAACCCCCAAACCCAATACATGGGGTCCCACCAACCCCAAAACCCAACCCATGAGGTCCCACCAACCCCAAAACCCAACACATGGGGTCCCACCAACCCCAAAACCCATCCCATGGGGTCTCGGAACACCCAAAGTCATATATGGGGTCCCAGAACCCCTAAACTCAGATATGGGGTCCCACCAACCCCAAAACCCAACCCATGGGGTCCCAGAACCCCCAAACTCATATATGGGGACCCACCAACCCTAAAACCCATCCCATGGGGTCCTGGAACCCCCAAACTCATATATAGGGTCCCACCAACCCCAAAACCCAACACATGGGGTCCTGGAACCCCTAAAGTCATATATGGGGTCCCACCAACCCCAAAACCCAACACATGGGGTCCCACCAACCCCAAAACCCAACCCATGGGGTCTTGGAACACCCAAAGTCATATATGGGGTCCCACCAACCCCAAAACCCAACCCATGGGGTCCCACCAACCCCATAACCCAACACATGGGGTCCTGGAACCCAAAAACTCAAGATAAGGGGTCCCACCAACCCCAAAACCCAACACATAGGGTCTTGGAACCCTCAGAGTCATATATGGGGTCCTGGAAACCCTAAATTCAGATATGGGGTCCCACCAACCCCAAAACCCAACCCATGGGGTCCCAGAACCCCCAAAGTCATATATGGGGTCCCACCAACCCCAAAACCCAACACATGGGGTCTTGGAACCCCTAAAGTCATATATGGGGTCCCACCAACCCCAAAACCCAACACATGGGGTCCCAGAACCCCTAAACTCAGATATGGGGTCCCACCAACCCCAAAACACAACACATGGGGTCCCACCAACCCCATAACCCAACCCATGGGGTCTTGGAACCCCTGAAGTCATATATAGGATCCCACCAACCCCAAAACCCAACACATGGGGTCCCACCAACCCCAAAACCCATCCCATGGGGCCTCGGAACACCCAAAGTCATATATGGGGTCCCAGAACCCCTAAACTCAGATATGGGGTCCCACCAACCCCATAACCCAACACATGGGGTCCTGGAACCCAAAAACTCAAGATAAGGGGTCCCACCAACCCCAAAACCCAACACATGGGGTCTTGGAACCCTCAGAGTCATATATGGGGTCCTGGAAACCCTAAATTCAGATATGGGATCCCACCAACCCCAAAACCCAACCCATGGGGTCTTGGAACACCCAAAGTCATATATGGGGTCCCACCAACCCCAAAACCCAACACATGGGGTCCTGGAACCCTCAGACTCATATATGGGGTCCTGGAAAACCTAAACTCAGATATGGGGTCCCACCAACCCCAAAACGCATCACATGGGGTCCCAGAACCCCCAAACCCAATACATGGGGTCCCACCAACCCCAAAACCCATCCCATGGGGTCTTGGAACCCCTAAAGTCATATATAGGATCCCACCAACCCCAAAACCCAACACATGGGGTCCCACCAACCCCAAAACCCATCTCATGGGGTCCTGGAACCCCCAAACTCATATATAGGGTCCCACGAACCCCCAGACTCATATATGGGGTCCCACCAACCCCAAAACCAAACCCATGGGGTCTTGGAACCCTCAGAGTCATATATGGGATCCTGGAAACCCTAAACTCAGATATGGGGTCCCACCAACCCCAAAACACAACACATGGGGTCTTGGAACCCCTAAAGTCATATATAGGATCCCACCAACCCCAAAACCCAACACGTGGGGTCCCAGAACGCCCAAAGTCATATATGGGGTCCTGGAAAAAGGGGGGTGGGGGACCCCAAAATTTGGGGGGTTACGGGGGGAAAAATGGGGGGTTTCCATGAGATGAATGCAACACTGAGAACAAAAGGGGCAATGAATGGGGGACCGCCAACCCCAAAAGCCATCTCATGGGGTCTTGGAACGCCCAAAGTCATATATGGGGTCCTGGAAACCCTCAACTCAGATATGGGGTCCCACCAACCCCAAAACCCAACCTATAGGGTCCCAGAACCCCCAGACTCATATATGGGGTCCCACCAACCCCAAAACCCAACACGTGGGGTCCCAGAACCCCCAAACCCAATACATGGGGTCCCACCAACCCCAAAACCCAACACATGGGGTCCCGGAACCCCTAAAGTCATATGTGGGGTCCCACCAACCCCAAAACCCATCCCATGGGGTCCCACCAACCCCAAAACCCATCCCATTTGGCCCCACTAACCCCAAAACCCAACCCATGGGGTCCCAGAACCCCTAAAGTCATATATGGGGTCCCACCAACCCCATAACCCATCCCATGGGGTCTCGGAACACCCAAAGTCATATATGGGGTCCCAGAACCCCTAAACTCAGATATGGGGTCCCACCAACCCCAAAACCCAACACATGGGGTCTTGGAACACCCAAACTCAGATATGGGGTCCCACCAACCCCAAAACCCAACACGGGGGGTCCTGGAACCCCTAAAGTCATATATGGGGTCCCACCAACCCCAAAACCCAACCTATAGGGTCCCAGAACCCCCAGACTCATATATGGGGTCCCACCAACCCCAAAACCCAACACATGGGGTCCCGGAACCCTCAGACTCATATATGGGGTCCTGGAAAACCTAAACTCAGATATGGGGTCCCACCAACCCCAAAACCCAACCTATGGGGCCTCGGAACACCCAAAGTCATATATGGGGTCCCAGAACCCCTAAACTCAGATATGGGGTCCCACCAACCCCAAAACCCAACACATGGGGTCTCCGAACGCCCAAAGTCATATATGGGGTCCTGGAAACCCTCAACTCAGATATGGGGTGCCACCAACCCCAAAACCCAACACGTGGGGTCCCAGAACCCCCAAACTCATATATGGGGTCCCACCAACCCCAAAACCCAACACATGGGGTCCTGGAACCCCTAAAGTCATATATGGGGTCCCACCAACCCCAAAACCCAACCTATAGGGTCCCAGAACCCCCAGACTCATATATGGGGTCCCACCAAACCCAAAACCCAACCCATGGGGTCTTGGAACCCCTAAAGTCATATATAGGATCCCACCAACCCCAAAACCCATCTCATGGGGTCCTGGAACCCCCAAACTCATATATATGGTCCCAGAACCCCTAAACTCAGATATGGGGTCCCACCAACCCCAAAACCCAACACATGGGGTCTTGGAACCCTCAGAGTCATATATGGGGTCCTGGAAACCCCAAAACCCAACACGTGGGGTCCTGGAACCCCTAAAGTCATATATAGGATCCCACCAACCCCATAACCCATCCCATGGGGTCTCGGAACACCCAAAGTCATGTATGGGGTCCCAGAACCCCTAAACTCAGATATGGGGTCCCACCAACCCCAAAACCCAACCTATGGGGTCTTGGAACCCCTAAAGTCATATATAGGATCCCACCAACCCCATAACCCATCCCATGGGGTCTTGGAACCCCTAAAGTCATATATAGGATCCCACCAACCCCAAAACCCAACACATGGGGTCCCACCAACCCCAAAACCCATCCCATGGGGCCTCGGAACACCCAAAGTCATATATGGGGTCCCAGAACCCCTAAACTCAGATATGGGGTCCCACCAACCCCAAAACCCAACACATGGGGTCTCCGAACGCCCAAAGTCATATATGGGGTCCTGGAAACCCTCAACTCAGATATGGGGTCCCACCAACCCCAAAACACAACACATGGGGTCTTGGAACCCCTAAAGTCATATATAGGATCCCACCAACCCCAAAACCCAACACGTGGGGTCCCAGAACGCCCAAAGTCATATATGGGGTCCTGGAAAAAGGGGGGTGGGGGACCCCAAAATTTGGGGGGTTACGGGGGGAAAAATGGGGGGTTTCCATGAGATGAATGCAACACTGAGAACAAAAGGGGTCATGAATGGGGGACCGCCAACCCCAAAACTCATATATGGGGTCCCACCAACCCCAAAACCCATCCCATGGGGTCCTGGAACCCCCAAACTCATATATAGGGTCCCAGAACCCCTAAACTCAGATATGGGGTCCCACCAACCCCAAAACCCAACACATGGGGTCTCCGAACGCCCAAACTCATATATGGGGTCCCACCAACCCCAAAACCCAACCCGGGACCTCCCGACACCCCCAAACCTCCGTTGGACCTTTCCCATTTACCCCCCTCCCCCCCAAATCCCCCCGTATCCCCCTCCCCTCCCACCCCCGTCCCCAAAACCCCCCCAAATCCCCCACCCCTCCCACCCCCGTCCCCAAAACCCCCCCAAATCCCCCCGTATCCCCCACCCCCATCCCCAAAAGCCCCCCAAATCCCCCCATATCCCCCACCCCCATCCCAAACCCCCCCCAAATCCCCCCATATCCCCCCGTATCCCCCACCCCCATCCCCAAAAGCCCCCCAAATCCCCCCATATCCCCCCGTATCCCCCCAAATCCCCCCGTATGCCCCCCAAATCCCCCCGTATCCCCCACCCCCATCCCCAAATCCCCCCATATCCCCCCCCCATCCGCAAAACCCCCCCCTGTATCCCCCACCCCCGTCCCCAAAACCCCCCCGTATCCCCCACCCCTCCCACCCCCGTCCCCAAAACCCCCCCAAATCCCCCCGTATCGCCCCCAAATCCCCCCATATCCCCCCGTATGCCCCCCAAATCCCCCCGTATCCCCCACCCCCGTCCCCAAAACCCCCCCAAATCCCCCCGTATCCCCCACCCCCATCCCCAAAAGCCCCCCAAATCCCCCCATATCCCCCCGTATCCCCCCCAAATCCCCCCGTATGCCCCCCAAATCCCCCCGTATCCCCCACCCCCGTCCCCGAAACCCCCCCAAGCCCCCCCGTATCCCCCACCCCTCCCACCCCCGTCCCCAAAACCCCCCCAAATCCCCCCATATCCCCCCAAATCCCCCCATATCCCCCCCAAATCCCCCCGTACCCCCCACCCCCATCCCCAAATCCCCCCATATCCCCCCCCCATCCGCAAAACCCCCCCCTGTATCCCCCACCCCCGTCCCCAAAACCCCCCAAAACCCCCCCATATCCCCCCGTATCCCCCCCAAATCCCCCCATATCCCCCTGTATCCCCCCCAAATCCCCCCGTATCCCCCACCCCCATCCCCAAATCCCCCCATATCCCCCCGTATCCCCCCCAAATCCCCCCGTATCCCCCCGTATTCCCCACCCCCCCCACCCCTGTCCCCAAAACCCCCCCAAAACCCCCCTAAATCCCCCCAATATCCCCCACCCCACCCACCCCCGTCCCCAAAACCCCCCATATCCCCCCGTATCCCCCACCCCTCCCACCCCCGTCCCCAAAACCCCCCCGTGTCCCCCATATCCCCCCGTATCCCCCCCAAATCCCCCCATATCCCCCACCCCCGCCCCCAAAACCCCCCCAAATCCCCCCATATCCCCCCGTATCCCCCCCAAATCCCCCCGTATCCCCCACCCCCATCCCCAAATCCCCCCATATCCCCCCCCCATCCGCAAAACCCCCCCCTGTATCCCCCACCCCCGTCCCCGAAACCCCCCCAAAACCCCCCAAATCCCCCCATATCCCCCCGTATCCCCCCCAAATCCCCCACCCCCGTCCCCAAAACCCCCCCAAACCCCCCCGTATTCCCCACCCCTCCCACCCCCATCCCCAAAAGTCCCCCAAATCCCCCCATATCCCCCCGTATCCCCCCCAAATCCCCCCGTATGCCCCCCAAATCCCCCCATATCCCCCACCCCCGTCCCCAAAACCCCCCCAAACCCCCCTGTATCCCCCATATCCCCCCGTATTCCCCACCCCTCCCACCCCCGTCCCCAAAACCCCCCCAAATCCCCCCATATCCCCCCCAAATCCCCCCGTATCCCACCCCCATCCCCAAATCCCCCCATATCCCCCCGTATCCCCCCCAAATCCCCCCATATCCCCCACCCCCTTCCCCAAAACCCCCCCAAATCCCCCCATATCCCCCCGTATCCCCCACCCCCATCCCCAAAAGCCCCCCATATCCCCCCGTATCCCCCACCCCCGTCCCCAAAACCCCCCCGTATCCCCCCGTATCGCCCCCAAATCCCCCCATATCCCCCCGTATGCCCCCCAAATCCCCCCATATCCCCCCGTATGCCCCCCAAATCCCCCCGTATCCCCCACCCCCGTCCCCGAAACCCCCCCAAGCCCCCCCGTATCCCCCACCCCTCCCACCCCCGTCCCCAAAACCCCCCCAAATCCCCCCATATCCCCCCAAATCACCCCGTATCCCCCCCAAATCCCCCCGTATCCCCCACCCCCATCCCCAAATCCCCCCATATCCCCCCCCCATCCGCAAAACCCCCCCCTGTATCCCCCACCCCCGTCCCCGAAACCCCCCCAAAACCCCCCAAATCCCCCCATATCCCCCCGTATCCCCCCCAAATCCCCCACCCCCGTCCCCAAAACCCCCCCAAACCCCCCCGTATTCCCCACCCCTCCCACCCCCATCCCCAAAAGTCCCCCAAATCCCCCCATATCCCCCCGTATCCCCCCCAAATCCCCCCGTATGCCCCCCAAATCCCCCCATATCCCCCACCCCCGTCCCCAAAACCCCCCCAAACCCCCCTGTATCCCCCATATCCCCCCGTATTCCCCACCCCTCCCACCCCCGTCCCCAAAACCCCCCCAAATCCCCCCATATCCCCCCCAAATCCCCCCGTATCCCCCACCCCCATCCCCAAAACCCCCCCAAATCCCCCCATATCCCCCCGTATCCCCCACCCCCGTCCCCAAAACCCCCCCAAATCCCCCCGTATCCCCCACCCCCGCCCCCAAAACCCCCCCAAACCCCCCCCTTACCCCCCACCCCGCCCCGTACCTCTGCTGTTTCTGCCTCCTGGCCATCTCCTTCAGCTTACACGCCGCCTCGCATCGCCTCCTCCTCCTCTCCCCCCTGGCGGCCGCCTCGACCCGCAGGCGCTGCCGGTGACACGAGCGCTGACACGCCGCCACCAAACGGCGCAGCCGGGCCGTCAGAACCGAACCGGACGGCCACGTCACCAACTGGCCCGGAGGACCTGGGAAAGGGGTGAGATGGGGGGGGGAAGATGGGGATAACGGGGTTGGATGGAGGGTCCAATGGGGATGTCTGCGTCCCGTAGCGGTGGAGAGACCTTTGGGGTCGTCTCCGTCCCTCTGGGGTCGACTCTGTCCCATTGGGGTCAACTCCGTCCCATTGGGGTAGAGAGACCTTTGGGGTCGTCTCCG
Organism: Gallus gallus; assembly: GCF_016699485.2. Taxonomy (NCBI): domain Eukaryota; kingdom Metazoa; phylum Chordata; class Aves; order Galliformes; family Phasianidae; genus Gallus; species Gallus gallus. The sequence continues at coordinate 106,349 of NW_024095956.1, read as the reverse complement.
TCCCTTTGGGGTCAACTCCATCCCATTGGGGTCGACTCCGTCCCATTGGGGTCGACTCCAACCCATTGGGGTCAACTCCAACCCATTGGGGTCAACTCGGTCCCATTGGGGTCAACTCGGTCCCATTGGGGTCATCCCTGTCCCATTGGGGTCAACTCCGTCCCCTTGGGGTCAACTCGGTCCCATTGGGGTCAACTCGGTCCCCTTGGGGTCAACTCCGTCCCATTGGGGTCAACTCCGTCCCATTGGGGTGGAGAGCCCATTGGGCTCATCTGCAACCCATTGGGGTCGTCTCCGTCCCATTGGGGTCGACTCCAACCCATTGGGGTGAACTCCGTCCCATTGGGGTGGAGAGACCTTTGGGGTCGTCTCCATCCCTTTGGGGTCGACTCCGTCCCTTTGGGGTCAACTCTGTCCCATTGGGGTCGTCTCCGTCCCATTGGGGTCGTCTCCGCCCCACAGAGGTGGAGAGACCTTTGAGGTTGCCACCGTCGCTTTGGGGTCAACTCCAACCCATTGGGGTCGTCTCCATCCCACTAGGGTCGACTCCAACCCATTGGGGTCAACTCCGTCCCATTGGGGTCGTCCCCATCCCATTGGGGTCGTCTCCGTCCCATTGGAGTCGTCTCCGTCCCATTGGGGCCAACTCCGTCCCATTGGGGTCAACTCCGTCCCATTGGGGTGGAGAGCCCATTGGGGTCATCCCTGTCCCATTGGGGTCAACTCCGTCCCATTGGGGTCAAGTCCAACCCATTGGGGTCATCCCCGTCCCATTGGGGTCGTCTCCGTCCCATTGGGGTCATCTCCGTCCCATTGGGGTCAACTCCGTCCCATTGGGGTCAACTCTGTCCCATTGGGGTCAACTCCAACCCATTGGGGTCGAGAGCCCATTGGGGTCGACTCCAACCCATTGGGGTTGTCCCCGTCCCATTGGGGTCATCCCTGTCCCATTGGGGTCAACTCCGTCCCATTGGGGTGGAGAGCCCATTGGGGTCAACTCCGTCCCATTGGGGTCATCCCCATCCCATTGGGGTCGTCTCCTTCCCATTGGGGTCCACTCCAACCCATTGGGGTTGTCTCCGTCCCATTGGGGTCGTCTCCGTCCCATTGGGGTCAACTCCAACCCATTGGGGTCAACACCATCCCATTGGGGTCAACTCCGTCCATTGGGGTCAACTCTGTCCCATTGAGGTCGTCTCCGTCCCATTGGGGTCAACACCATCCCATTGGGGTCAACTCCAACCCATTGGGGTCAACTCCGTCCCATTGGGGTGGAGAGCCCATTGGGGTCAACTCCGTCCCACTGGAGTCAACTCCGTCCCATTGGGGTCAACCCCAACCTATTGGGGTCATCCCCGTCCCTTTGGGGTCAACTCTGTCCCATTGGGGTCGTCTCCGTCCCATTGGGGTCGTCTCCGCCCCACAGAGGTGGAGAGACCTTTGGGGTCGTCTCCGTCCCATTGGGGTCAACTCCGTCCCATTGGGGTCAACCCTGTCCCATTGGGGTCGTCTCCGTCCCATTGGGGTCAACTCAAACCCATTGGGGTCATCCCTGTCCCATTGGGGTCAACTCCGTCCCATTGGGGTCAACTCCAACCCATTGGGGTCATCCCCGTCCCATTGGGGTCGTCTCCGTCCCATTGGGGTCATCTCTGTCCCATTGGGGTCAACTCCGTCCCATTGGGGTCGTCCCCATCCCATTGGGGTCAACTCCGTCCCATTGGGGTCAACTCCGTCCCATTGGGGTGGAGAGCCCATTGGGGTCGTCTCCGTCCCTTTGGGGTCAACTCCGTCCCATTGGGGTGGAGAGCCCATTGGGGTCGTCTCCGTCCCTTTGGGGTCAACTCCGTCCCATTGGGGTCACCCCCACCCCACTGGGGACATCTCCATCCCATAGAGGTGGAGATCCCAATAGGAACACCTCCATCCCGTTGGGGTCACCTCCACCCCATTAGGACCACCCCCATCCCATAGAGACGGACACCCCAACGGGTCCACGTCCCTATAGGGCCGCCGGCCCCACAGACCCTCCCACCCCACCCCATTACCTTCGTCCCCGTCCACCACCGAGATCTCCTCGTCCAGCAGCATCAGTGGGTCGCTCTGTGGGGACAAAAGGCCCACGTGGGGGTGTGTGCGGGGTGGGGGGACGCCCCGTTACCCCATTAGTTGTAGGGTCTGCCCCCCAACTCACCTCCTCGTCCCCCTCCTTCGCCGCCCCCCCCTGGAGGGGTTTGTATTCGGGGTCTTCGCAGTCCTTGTCGAAATCCACGCTGGGTTGGGGGGCAGAGGGGACAGCCGTGACTCCCCCGACCCCAAAACCCCGTTAATTGGCCCCAAAAGGGCTCGTTAAGGGGCGCCCCGACCCTACAGAGGTGCCTCAGAACGTCCCGAGAAGGGTTGAACTCAGCCCGGCCTACGCCGGTCGGTATTAGCATGGCACACTCATCAGCGGCACCGCGGCGACGGGCCCTAATTGGGGGGCTCGTTAGGGTGGGGGGCCTCATTGGGGTGGGGGACCTAGTTAGGGGTTGGGGGACCTCGTTAGGGTTGGGGACGTCGTTGGGTTGGGGGACGTTGTTGGGGTTGGGGGCGTCGTTGGGGTTGGGGGTCATCGTTGGGGTGGGGGGCGTCGTTGGGGTGGGGGGCATTGTTAGGGGTTGGGGGCCTCATTGGGGTTGGGGGTCATCGTTGGGGTGGGGGGCGTTGTTGGGGTGGGGGGCCTCATTAGGGTGGGGGGCCTCGTTAGAGTTGGGGACTTCATTAGGGTGGGGGGACTCGTTAGGGTGGGGGGCCTCGTTAGGGTTGGGGGTCATCGTTAGGGGTTGGGGGCCTCATTGGGGTTGGGGGGCATCGTTGGGGTTGGGGGCATCGTTGGGGTTGGGGGCCTCGTTGGGGTGGGGGGCCTCGTTAGGGGTTGGGGGTCATCGTTGGGGTGGGGGGCGTTGTTGGGGTGGGGGGCGTTATTAGGGTTGGGGGCATCGTTAGGGGTTGGGGGCCTCATTGGGGTTGGGGGTCATCGTTGGGGTGGGGGGCGTTGTTGGGGTGGGGGGCCTCATTAGGGTGGGGGGCCTCATTGGGGTTGGGGGACCTCGTTAGGGTGGGGGGCCTCGTTAGGGTGGGGGACTTCGTTGGGGTTGGGGGTCATCGTTGGGGTGGGGGCCTCATTGGGGTTGGGGACCTCATTGGGGTTGGGGGCGTCGTTGGGGTTGGGGGCCTCGTTAGGGTGGGGGGCCTCGTTAGGGGTTGGGGGTCGTCGTTGGGGTGGGGGGCGTTATTAGGGTTGGGGGCATCGTTAGGGGTTGGGGGCCTCATTGGGGTTGGGGGTCATCGTTGGGGTGGGGGACTTCATTAGGGTGGGGGCCTCGTTAGGGTGGGGGGCGTCGTTGGGGTGGGGGGCCTCATTGGGGTTGGGGACTTCATTAGGGTGGGGGCCTCGTTAGGGTGGGGGGCGTCGTTAGAGTTGGGGACTTCATTAGGGTGGGGGGACTCGTTAGGGTGGGGGGCCTCGTTAGGGTTGGGGGTCATCGTTGGGGTGGGGGCCTCATTGGGGTTGGGGGCATCGTTGGGGTTGGGGACATCGTTGGGGTTGGGGGCCTCGTTAGGGTTGGGGGTCATTGTTGGGGTGGGGGGCGTTATTAGGGTTGGGGGCATCGTTAGGGGTTGGGGGCCTCATTGGGGTTGGGGGTCATCGTTGGGGTGGGGGGCCTCATTAGGGTTGGGGGCCTCGTTAGGGTGGGGGACCTCGTTAGGGTGGGGGTCCTCGTTAGGGGTTGGGGGTCATCGTTGGGGTGGGGGCGTCACTGGGGTTGGGGGCCTCGTTAGGGTGGGGACCTCGTTAGGGGTTGGGGGTCATCATTGGGGTGGGGGGCATCGTTGGGGTGGGGGGCGTTATTAGGGTTGGGGGCATCGTTAGGGGTTGGGGGCCTCATTGGGGTTGGGGGTCATCGTTGGGGTGGGGGGCGTTGTTGGGGTGGGGGGCCTCATTGGGGTTGGGGGCATCATTGGGGTGGGGGCCTCGTTAGGGGTTGGGGGTCATCGTTAGGGTGGGGGGCCTCGTTAGGGGTTGGGGGTCGTCGTTGGGGTGGGGGGCGTTAATAGGGTTGGGGGCATCGTTGGGGTTGGGGGCCTCATTGGGGTTGGGGACTTCATTAGGGTGGGGGGCCTCGTTAGGGGTTGGGGGTCATCATTGGGGTTGGGGGCATCATTGGGGTGGGGACTTCGTTAGGGGTGGGGGACCTCATTAGGGTTGGGGACCTCGTTAGGGGTTGGGGGTCATCGTTGGGGTGGGGGGCATCATTGGGGTTGGGGGCCTCGTTAGGGTGGGGGGCCTCGTTAGGGTGGGGGCCCTCGTTAGGGTGGGGGGCCTCGTTAGGGGTTGGGGGTCATCATTGGGGTGGGGGGCGCCATTGGGGTGGGGGCCTCATTGGGGTTGGGGACCTCGTTAAGGGTTGGGGGTCATCATTGGGGTGGGGGCCTCGTTAGGGTGGGGGGCCTCGTTAGGGGTTGGGGGACCTCGTTAGGGTGGGGGGCGTCGTTAGGGTGGGGGCCATTGCTGGGAACCCTGTTGGGGTTGGGGGCCTCATTGGGGTTGGGGACCTCGTTAGGGTGGGGGGCCTCATTAGGGTGGGGGGCGTCGTTAGGGGTTGGGGGACCTCATTAGGGTGGGGGGCGTCGTTAGGGTTGGGGACGTCGTTGGGTTGGGGGACGTTGTTGGGGTTGGGGGCGTCGTTGGGGTTGGGGGTCATCGTTGGAGTGGGGGGCGTCGTTGGGGTTGGGGGCATCGTTGGGGTTGGGGGCGTCGTTAGGGTTGGGGGCCTCGTTAGGGGTTGGGGGTCATCGTTGGGGTGGGGGGCCTCGTTAGGGGTTGGGGGACCTCGTTAGGGTGGGGGACCTCGTTAGGGTGGGGGTCCTCGTTAGGGTGGGGGTCCTCGTTAGGGGTTGGGGGTCATCGTTGGGGTGGGGGCGTCACTGGGGTTGGGGGCCTCGTTAGGGTGGGGACCTCGTTAGGGGTTGGGGGTCATCATTGGGGTGGGGGGCATCGTTGGGGTGGGGGGCGTTATTAGGGTTGGGGGCATCGTTAGGGGTTGGGGGCCTCATTGGGGTTGGGGGTCATCGTTGGGGTGGGGGGCGTTGTTGGGGTGGGGGGCCTCATTAGGGTGAGGGGCCTCGTTAGGGGTTGGGGGACCTCGTTAGGGTGGGGGGCGTCGTTAGGGTGGGGGACGTCATTGGGGTGGGGGGCGTTATTAGGGTTGGGGGCCTCATTGGGGTTGGGGACTTCATTAGGGTGGGGGGCCTCGTTAGGGTGGGGGGCCTTGTTAGGGGTTGGGGACCTCGTTAGGGGTACGGGGTCATCGTTGGGGTGGGGGACTTCATTAGGGTGGGGGCCTCGTTAGGGTGGGGACCTCGTTAGGGTGGGGGGCATCGTTGGGGTTGGGGGCCTCGTTAGGGTGTGGGGCCTCATTAGGGGTTGGGGGTCATCGTTGGGGTGGGGGCGTCATTGGGGTTGGGGGCCTCGTTAGGGTGGGGACCTCGTTAGGGGTTGGGGGACGTCAATGGGGTTGGGGGACGTCAATGGGGTTGGGGGACACTGTTATGGGGTCGGGGCCCCAATGATGGGGTCAGGGACGCAGTGATGGGGTTTGGGGTCGCAGTTATGGGGCCGGGGCCCCAATGGTGGGGTTTGGGGTGGCAGTTATGGGGTCGGGCCCCAATGGTGGGGTTTGGGGTCGCAGTTATGGCGTCAGAGACGGAGTTATGGGGTCAGGGCCCCAATGATGGGGTCAGGGACGCAGTGATGGGGTTTGGGGTCGCAGTTATGGGGTCGGGACCCAATGATGGGGTTTGGGGTGGCAGTGATGGGGTTTGGGGTGGCAGTTATGGGGCCGGGGCCCCAATGATGGGGTTTGGGGTGGCAGTGATGGGGTTTGGGGTGGCAGTTATGGGGCCGGGCCCCAATGATGGGGTCAGGGGCGCAGTGATGGGGTTTGGGGTGGCAGTGATGGGGTTTGGGGTGGCAGTTATGGGGCCGGGGCCCCAATGATGGGGTTTGGGGTCGCAGTTATGGGGCCGGGGCTCCAATGATGGGGTCAGGGACCCAATGATGGGATCAGGGAGGCAGTTATGGGGTTTGGGGTGGCAGTGATGGGGTTTGGGGTGGCAGTGATGGGGTTTGGGGTGGCAGTGATGGGGCCGGGCCCCAATGATGGGCTTTGGGGTGGCAGTTATGGGGTCGGGACCCAATGATGGGGTTTGGGGTCGCAGTTATGGGGTTTGGAGACGGAGTTACGGGGTCAGGGCCCCAATGATGGGGTCAGGGACGCAGTGATGGGGTTTGGGGTGGCAGTTATGGGGCCGGGGCCCCAATGATGGGGTCAGGGACACAGTGATGGGGTTTGGGGTCGCAGTTATGGGGTCAGAGACGCAGTTATGGGGTCAGGGGCGCAGTGATGGGGTTTGGGGACGCAGTTATGGGGTCAGGGTCGCAGTTATGGGTCCGGGGCCCCAATGATGGTGTTTGGGGTGGCAGTGATGGGGTTTGCGGTGGCAGTGATGGGGCCGGGCCCCAATGATGGGGTTTGGGGGCGCAGTGATGGGGTTTGGGGTCGCAGTTATGGGGTCGGGCCCCAATGATGGGGTCAGGGACGCAGTGATGGGGTTTGGGGACGCAGTTATGGGGTCGCGACCCAATGGTGGGGTTTGGGTTTGCAGTGATGGGGTTTGGGGTGGCAGTGATGGGCTTTGGGGTGGCAGTTATGGGGCCGGGGACCCAATGATGGGGTTTGGGGTCGCAGTTATGGGGTCAGGACCCAATGGTGGGGTTTGGGGTGGCAGTTATGGGGCCGGGGCCCCAATGATGGGGTTTGGGGGAGCAGTTATGGGGTCAGGGCCCCAATGATGGGGTCAGGGACGCAGTGATGGGGTTTGGGGTCGCAGTTATGGGGTCGGGACCCAATGATGGGGTTTGGGGTCAGAGTTATGGGGTCAGACATGCAGTTATGGGGTCAGGGCCCCAATGATGGGGTTTGGGGTGGCAGTGATGGGGTTTGGGGTGGCAGTTATGGGGCCGGGCCCCAATGATGGGGTTTGGGGTGGCAGTTATGGGGTCAGGACCCAATGATGGGGTTTGGGGTGGCAGTTATGGGGTTTGGGGTGGCAGTTATGGGGCCGGGGCCCCAATGGTGGGGTTTGGGGTGGCAGTTATGGGGCCGGGCCCCAATGGTGGGGTTTGGGGTGGCAGTGATGGGGCCGGGGCCCCAATGATGGGGTCAGGGACGCAGTGATGGGGTTTGGGGTCGCAGTTATGGGGTCAGGACCCAATGGTGGGGTTTGGGGTGGCAGTGATGGGGTTTGGGGTGGCAGTGATGGGGCCGGGCCCCAATGATGGGGTTTGGGGTGGCAGTTATGGGGTTGGGCCCCAATGATGGGGTTTGGGGTGGCAGTGATGGGGTTTGGGGTCACAGTTATGGGGCCGGGGCCCCAATGATGGGGTCAGGGGCGCAGTGATGGGGTTTGGGGTGGCAGTGATGGGGTTTGGGGTGGCAGTTATGGGGCCGGGGCCCCAATGATGGGGTTTGGGGTGGCAGTGATGGGGTTTGGGGTCGCAGTTATGGGGTCGGGCCCCAATGATGGGGTCAGGGATGCAGTGATGGGGTTTGGGGTCGCAGTTATGGGGTCGGGACCCAATGGTGGGGTTTGGGGTGGCAGTTATGGGGTCGGGCCCCAATGGTGGGGTTTGGGGTCGCAGTTATGGGGTCAGAGACGGAGTTACGGGGTCAGGGCCCCAATGATGGGGTCAGGGACGCAGTGATGGGGTTTGGGGTCGCAGTTACGGGGTCAGGACCCAATGGTGGGGTTTGGGGACGCTGTTATGGGGCCGGGCCCCAATGATGGGGTCAGGGCCCCAATGATGGGGTTTGGGGTCGCAGTGATGGGGTTTGGGGTCGCAGTGATGGGGCCGGGGCCCCAATGATGGGGTTTGGGGTGGCAGTTATGGGGCTGGGGCCCCAATGATGGGGTTTGGGGTGGCAGTTATGGGGCCGGGCCCCAATGATGGGGTCAGGGCCCCAATGATGGGGTTTGGGGTCGCAGTGATGGGGTTTGGGGTGGCAGTTATGGGGTCAGGACCCAATGATGGGGTTTGGGGTGGCAGTGATGGGGTTTGGGGTGGCAGTGATGGGGTTTGGGGTGGCAGTGATGGGGCCGGGGCCCCAGTGATGGGGTTTGGGGTGGCAGTTATGGGGTCGGGCCCCAATGGTGGGGTTTGGGGTCGCAGTTATGGGGTCAGAGACGGAGTTACGGGGTCAGGGCCCCAATGATGGGGTCAGGGACCCAATGATGGGGTTTGGGGTCGCAGTGATGGGGTTTGGGGTGGCAGTGATGGGGCCGGGGACCCAATGATGGGGTTTGGGGTGGCAGTTATGGGGCTGGGGCCCCAGTGATGGGGTTTGGGGTCGCAGTTATGGGGTCGGGACCCAATGATGGGGTTTGGGGTCAGAGTTATGGGGTCAGACATGCAGTTATGGGGTCAGGGCCCCAATGATGGGGTTTGGGGTGGCAGTTATGGGGCCGGGCCCCACACCGACCCGTCGCTGCCGTCGAGGCGCTGCTCGGCAGCGATGGCGCTCTCATCGGGGCCGCCGGCCTTCTCCAGGAAGCAGAGTGTGGGGTCGGCCCGCATGGTGTTGTACCTCTCGTACCCTATAAGACAACCTCCCCATCAGCGACCCCAAATGCGGGGGTTTTAACCCCAAATGTATCCCCTAAAAGGCCTTTTAGGGGACTCACCGTGCTTGAAGACCCCGATGAGGAGGGATTTGTCGGCCTCGGAGTCCCACCACGCCGTGGGGACCTCGAGCTGTTCCACCAATGGGAACCAGATGTCCACCTCGCTGTGGGGCGGGAAGAGGGATATGGGGTGGGAAGCCTATAGGGCGGCGTGGGGGGGGGACTCGAAGAGGGGAAGGGGGGACCCCGAAGTGGGGATGGGGGACGATAGAATGGGGGTGGGGGGGGGAAGTGGGGTTGGAGGAGCTCAAGGGGTCGCAAAGGGGGTCTGGGGGATCCCAAAGGACCCCAAAGTGGGGTGGGAGGACCCCAAAATGGGTCTGGGGGATCCCAAAGTGGGGTTGGAAGACCCCAAAGTGGGGTTGGAGGACCTCAGGGAGTCCCCAGAGTGGGTCTGGGGGATCCCAAAGGACTCTAAATGGGGTTGGAGGACCCCAAAGCGGGGTTGGAGGACCCCAAAGCGGGGTTGGAGGACCCCAAAATGGGTCTGGGGGATCCCAAAGTGGGGTTGGAGGACCCCAAAGTGGGGTTGGAGGACCACAAAGTGGGGTTGGGGGACCTCACGGAGTCCCTAAATTGGGTCTGGGGGATCCCAAAGGACCCCAAAATGGGGTGTGAGGACCCCAAAATGGGTCTGGGGGACCCCAAAATGGGGTTGGGGGACCTCAGAGGATCCCAAATTGGGTCTGGGGGATCCCAAAGAACCCTTAAATGGGGATGGGGGACCCCAAAGTGGGGTTGGAGGACCCCAAAGTGGGGTTGGAGGACCTCAGGGAGTCCCCAGAGTGGGTCTGGGGGATCCCAAAGGACCCCAAAGTGGGGGTGGGGGACCCCAAAGTGGGGTTGGAGGAGCTCAAGGGATCCCAAAGTGGGTCTGGGGGATCCCAAAGGACCCAAAATGGGGTGGGAGGACCCCAAAGTGGGGTTGGAGGAGCTCAGAGGATCCCAAATTGGGTCTGGGGGATCCCAAAGGACCCCAAAGTGGGGTTGGGGAACCCCAAAGTGGGGATGGGGGACGATAGAATGGGGGAGGGGGGGGCGAAGTGGGGTTGGAGGAGCTCAAGGGGTCTCAAAGGGGGTCTGGGGGATCCCAAAGGACCCCAAAATGGGGTTGGGGGACCCCAGAGGATCCCAAAGTGGGTCTGGGGGATCCCAAAGGACTCTAAAGGGGGATGAGGGACCCCAAAGTGGGGTTGGGGGACGTCAAAATGGGGTTGGGGGACCTCAAGAGATCCCAAAGTGGGTCTGGGGGATCCCAAAGGACTCTAAATGGGGATGGGGGACCCCAAAGTGGGGTTGGAGGACCCCAAAGTGGGGTTGGAGGAGCTCAGGGAGTCCCTAAATTGGGTCTGGGGGATCCCAAAGGACTCTAAAGGGGGATGGGGGACCCCAAAATGGGGTTGGAGGACCCCAAAGTGGGGTTGGAGGACCCCAGAGGATCCCAAATTGGGTCTGGGGGATCCCAAAGGACCCCAAAATGGGTATGGGGATGATAGAATGGGGGTGGGGGGGGCCGAAGTGGGGTTGGAGGAGTTCAAGGGATCCCAAAGTGGGTCTGGGGGATCCCAAAGGACCCCAAAATGGGGTGGGAGGACCCCAAAGTGGGGTTGGAGGACCCCAAAGTGGGGTTGGAGGACCTCAGGGAGTCCCTAAATTGGGTCTGGGGGATCCCAAAGGACCCCAAAGTGGGGGTGGGGGACCCCAAAATGGGGTTGGAGGAGCTCAGGGAGTCCCCAAATGGGGTCTGGGGGATCCCAAAGGACTCAAAATGGGGGTGAGGGACCCCAAAATGGGGCTGGGGGATCCCAAAGTGGGGTTGGAAGACCCCAGAATGGGTTGGAGGACCTCAGGGAGTCCCTAAATTGGGTCTGGGGGATCCCAAAGAACCCTTAAATGGGGGTGGGGGACCCCAAAGTGGGGTTGGAGGACCCCAAAATGGGGTTGGAGGAGCTCAGAGGATCCCAAATTGGGTCTGGGGGATCCCAAAGAACCCTTAAATGGGGATGGGGGACCCCAAAATGGGTCTGGGGGACCCCAAAATGGGGTTGGAGGACCACAAAGTGGGGTTGGAGGAGCTCAGGGAGTCCCTAAATTGGGTCTGGGGGATCCCAAAGGACCCCAAAGTGGGGTTGGGGGACCCCAAAGTGGGGTTGGAGGAGGTCAAGGGGTCTCAAAGTGGGTCTGGGGGATCCCAAAGGACTCTAAATGGGGTTGGAGGACCCCAAAATGGGGTTGGGGGACCCCAAAGTGGGGTTGGAGGACCTCAGGGAGTCCCCAAATTGGGTCTGGGGGATCCCAAAGGACTCTAAAGGGGGATGGGGGACCCCGAAGTGGGGTTGGAGGACCCCAAAGTGGGGTTGGAGGACCTCAGGGAGTCCCTAAATTGGGTCTGGGGGATCCCAAAGGACTCTAAATGGGGTGGGAGGACCCCAAAGTGGGGTTGGAGGAGCTCAAGGGATCCTAAAGTGGGTCTGGGGGATCCCAAAGGACTCTAAAGGGGGATGGGGGACCCCAAAGTGGGGTTGGAAGACCCCAAAGTGGGGTTGGAGGACCTCAGGGAGTCCCTAAATTGGGTCTGGGGGATCCCAAAGGACCCCAAAATGGGGTGGGAGGACCCCAAAATGGGGTTGGAGGACCCCAAAATAGGGTTGGAGGACCTCAGGGAGTCCCTAAATTGGGTCTGGGGAATCCCAAAGGACTCTAAAGGGGGATGGGGGACCCCAAAGTGGGGTTGGAGGACCCCAAAGTGGGGTTGGAGGAGCTCAGAGGATCCCAAATTGGGTCTGGGGGATCCCAAAGAACCCTTAAATGGGGATGGGGGACCCCAAAATGGGGTTGGAGGAGCTCAGGGAGTCCCCAAATGGGGTCTGGGGGATCCCAAAGGACCCTAAAGGGGGATAGGGGACCCCAAAATGGGGTTGGAGGAGCTCAGGGAGTCCCTAAATTGGGTCTGGGGGATCCCAAAGGACTCTAAATGGGGGTGGGGGACCCCAAAATGGGTCTGGGGGACCCCAAAATGGGGTTGGGGGACCCCAGAGGATCCCAAAGTGGGTCTGGGGGATCCCAAAGGACTCTAAATGGGGTGGGAGGACCCCAAAGTGGGGTTGGAGGACCTCAGGGAGTCCCTAAATTGGGTCTGGGGGATCCCAAAGGACTCTAAAGGGGGATGAGGGACCCCAAAGTGGGGTTGGGGGACCTCAAAATGGGGTTGGGGGAAGTCAAGAGATCCCAAAGTGGGTCTGGGGGAACCCAAAGAACCCTTAAATGGGGATGGGGGACCCCAAAGTGGGGTTGGAAGACCCCAAAGTGGGGTTGGAGGACCTCAAGGAGTCCCTAAATTGGGTCTGGGAGATCCCAAAGGACCCCAAAGTGGGGGTGGGGGACCCCAAAATGGGGTTGGAGGAGTTCAAGAGACCCCAAAGTGGGTCTGGGGGATCCCAAAGGACCCCAAAGTGGGATAGGGGACCCCAAAATGGGGTTGGGGGAGCTCAAGGGATCCCAAAGTGGGTCTGGGGGATCCCAAAGGACCCCAAAGTGGGGGTGGGGGACCCCAAAATGGGGTTGGGGGAGCTCAGGGAGTCCCGAAACGGATGTGGGGTACAGCAGAAAACCACACTATGGGGCTGTGAGACCACGAAGGACCCAAAGCGGGGCAGGGGAACCCCAAAAAGGGGTGTGGGGGACCCCAAAAGAGGACTGACCTGGCCATGGCCCCCGCCAGCACCTTCTCAGCCTGGTCCCCAATCACCTCCTGCCGAAGGTAGTACAGCATCCGCACCCGGAGCAGCACCCTGGGGACCCCAAAAAGAAACCCCAAAAGATGAGGGGACCCCAAAAAGAAATCCCAATAGATGAGGGGACCCCAAAGAGATAACCCAACAAATAAGGGGATCCCAATGAGAAAACCCAACAGATGAGGGGACCCCGAGGAGAAAACCCAACAAATAAGGGGACCCCAAAGAGAAAACCTAAAGAGAAAACCCAACAGATAAGGGGACCCCAAAGAGAAAACCCAATAAAGAGGATCCCAAAGAGAAAACCCAACAGATAAGGGGACCCCAAAGAGAAACCCCCATAGATAAGGGGACCCCAAAAAGAAAACCCAACAGATAAGGGGACCCCAAAGAGAAAACCCAACAGATAAGGGGACCCCAAAGAGATAACCCAACAAATAAGGGGACCCCAAAAAGAAAACCCAATAGATGAGAGGACCCCAAAGAGAAAACCCAACAAATAAGGGGACCCCAAAGAGAAAACCCAAAGAGAAAACCCAACAGATAAGGGGACCCCAAAGAGAAAACCCAACAAATAAGGGGACCCCAATGAGAAAACCCAACAAATAAGGGGACCCCAAAGAGAAACCCCCATAGATAAGGGGACCCCGAGGAGAAAACCCCATAGATAAGGGGACCTCAAAGAGAAACCCCCATAGAAAAGGGGACCCCAAAGAGAAACCCCCATAGATAAGGGGACCCCGAGAAGAAACCCCATCCAACGTCGCTCCCCGCAAGGAAGAACCCAACAGACATCGGGACCCCAAAGAGAAAACCCAACAGATGAGGGGACCCCAAAGAGAAAACCCAACAAATAAGGGGATCCCAATGAGAAAACCCAACAAATAAGGGGACCCCAAAGAGAAACCCCCATAGATAAGGGGACCCCAAAAAGAAACCCCCATAGATAAGGGGACCCCGAGAAGAAACCCCATCCAACGTCACACCCCGCAAGGAAGAACCCAACAGATGAGGGGACCCCAAAGAGAAAACCCAACAGATAAGGGGACCCCAATGAGAAAACCCAATGGATAGGAAGATCCCAAAGAGAAAACCCAACTGATAAGGGGACCCCAAAGAGAAAACCCAACAAATAAGGGGACCCCAAAAAGAAAACCCAACAGATAAGGGGACCCCAAAGAGAAAACCCCATAGATAAGGGGACCCCGAGAAGAAACCCCATCCAACATCGCTCCCCGCAAGGAAGAACCCAACAGACATCGGGACCCCAAAGAGAAATCCCAATGGATAGGAAGATCCCAAAGAGAAAACCCAACTGATAAGGGGACCCCAAAGAGAAAACCCCATAGATAAGGGGACCCCAAAGAGAAAACCCCATAGATAAGGGGACCCCGAGGAGAAAACCCAATAGATGAGGGGTCCCCAAAGCGAAAACCTAAAGAGAAAACCCAACAAATAAGGGGACCCCAAAGAGAAAACCCAATGGATAGGAAGATCCCAAAGAGAAAACCCAACTGATAAGGGGACCCCAAAGAGAAAACCCCATAGATAAGGGGACCCCAAAGAGAAAACCCAACAAATAAGGGGACCCCGAGGAGAAAACCCAATAGATAAGGGGACCCCAAAGAGAAAACCCAACAGATGAGGGGACCCCAAAAAGAAAACCCAACAGATAAGGGGACCCCAAAGAGAAACCCCAACAAATATGGGGTCCCCAAAGAGAAAACCCAAAGAGAAAACCCAACAGATAAGGGGACCCCAAACAGAAACCCCCATAGAAAAGGGGACCCCAAAGAGAAACCCCCATAGATAAGGGGACCCCAAAGAGAAACCCCCATAGAAAAGGGGACCCCGAGAAGAAACCCCATCCAACGTCACACCCCGCAAGGAAGAACCCAACAGACATCGGGACGCCACGAAGCAATCGATCCCGTAAGGCGACCCCGAACCCCAAACCCGTCAGCGATGGGATATGGGGTGCGATTTGGGGTACGCCCCCCGGCCCCCCAAAACCCACTTGTTGCACTGATGCTTGAGGTGCTTCTTGTAGCTCTCGTCCTGAAACAACGCTTCGGGGTTATACCTCCGGATCCACTCCGCTTTATGGACGTCGAAAGCGTTTTGGGATTTCACCTTCTTCCCTTTCCTACCCCGAGGGACCGGGATGGACAGCCCTATAAGGGGGGGGGGGGTTAAAAACAAAGAGGGGATGTCAACCACGGACCCCCCCCAAACCCCATGGAGGGTCCCCATAGGCCCCCCGTGTTGCACCCACAGCCTCACCCGAGTGGTTTTGGAGCTCCTTGGCCTTGCCGTTCTCGTTAGGGCTAATGAGATCCCAAATGAAGGCTTTGATGCTTTCGTCGCCCCGGTAGTGGAGGAGGCAGTAGACCAAAATGGCCCTACAAATGGTTTCCACGTCCCGTTCCGAAAGGCGGCGTTTGAAACGTCCGTGGGTGAGGATCTCCCTCCATCGACCCCACCTGGAACGAAGGGGATGGGGGGAAATGGGGTTGGGGGGGGTTATGGGGGAGCCCCGAAACACGGAGGATCCCGCTGGGGGGCGGGGAGAAGAAAGGGGGCACAAATGGGGTCACCCACCGGCCGAATCTGCCCATGGTTGGCACCCAAAGGGCTCAAAATGGTCTTCTACCCAAATATCTCCTCGTGGTTGGCACCAAAACGGCTCAAAATGGTCTTTTCCCCCCAAATCTACTCATGGTTGGCACCAAAATGGCTCAAAATGGCATCAAACCCAAATATCAACTCGTGGTTGGCAACAAAAGAGATCAAAAATGGGGTTTTCCCCCCAGATCTGCTCATGGTTGGCACCAAAAGGGCTCAAAATGGTGATTTCCCCCCAAAAAACCGCCCCTGATTGGCACCAAAATGGCTCAAAATGGTGTTTTGCCCCAAATATTTGCTCATGGTTGGCACCGAAGGGGCTCAAAATGGCACCCAACCCAAATATCTGCTCGTGGTTGGCAACAAAAGAGATCAAAAATGGGGTTTTCCCCCCAAATCTGCTCATGGTTGGCACCGAAAGGGCTCAAAATGGCATCGAACATGAGTATCTCCTCATGGTTGGCACCAAAATGGCTCAAAATGGTGCTTTAACCCCAAATCTGCTCATGGTTGGCACCAAAATGACTCAAAATGGCATCTCACCCAAATACCTACTCAAGGTCGGCACCAAAATGGCTCAAAATGGTCTTTTCCCCCCAAATCTGCTCAGGGTTGGCTCCAAAATGGTTCAAAATGGTCTTCTACCCAAATATCTACTCATGGTTGGCTCCAAAATGGCTCAAAATGGTCTTTTCCCCCCAAATCTACTCATGGTTGGCACCAAAATGGCTCAAAATGGCATCAAACCCAAATATCTACTCGTGGTTGGCACCAAAAGAGATCAAAAATGGGGTTTTCCCCCCAAATCTGCTCATGGTTGGCACCAAAATGGCTCAAAATGGTCTTCTACCCAAATATCTACTCAAGGTTGGTACCAAAATGGCTCAAAATGGGGTTTTCCCTCCAGATTTGCTCACGGTTGGCACCAAAATGGTTCAAAATGGTCTTCTACCCAAATATCTACTCGTGGTTGGCTCCAAAATGGCTCAAAAGGGTCTTTTCCCCCCAAATCTGCTCATGGTTGGCACAAAAATGGCTCAAAATGGCACCCAACCCAAATATCTGCTCGTGGTTGGCAACAAAAGAGATCAAAAATGGGGTTTTCCCCCCAAATCTGCCCCTGGTTGGCACCGAAAGGGCTCAAAATGGGATCTGAGCCGAATATCGGCTCGTGGTTGGCAACAAAAGAGATCAAAAATGGGGTTTTCCCCTCAAATCTGCTCATGGTTGGCACCAAAATGGCTCAAAATGGCACCCAACCCAAATATCTACTCAAGGTTGGTACCAAAATGGCTCAAAATGGGGTTTTCCCTCCAGATTTGCTCACGGTTGGCACCAAAATGGTTCAAAATGGTCTTCTACCCAAATATCTACTCGTGGTTGGCACCAAAATGGCTCAAAATGGTCTTCTACCCAAATATCTACTCGTGGTTGGCACCAAAATGGCTCAAAATGGTCTTTTCACCCCAAATCTGCTCATGATTGACTCCAAAATGACTCAAAATAGTCTTTTCCCCCCAAACCTGCTCATGATTAGCACCAAAATGGCTCAAAATGGCACCCAACCCAAATATCTACTCACGGTTGGCTCCAAAATGGCTCTAAATGGGGTTTTCCCCCAAGAATTGCCCATAGTTGGCACCAAAATGGTTCAAAATGGTCTTTTCACCCCAAATCTGCTCATGGTTGGCACCAAAATGGCTCAAAATGGGGTTTTCCCCCCAGATTTGCTGACGGTTGGCACCAAAATGGCTCAAAATGGCATCTTCTCCAAATATCTACTCAAGGTTGGCACCAAAATGGCTCAAAATGGTCTTTTCCCCCCAGATTTGCTCACGGTTGGCTCCAAAATGGCTTAAAATGGTCTTCTACCCAAATATCTACTCATGGTTGACTCCAAAATGGCTCAAAATGGTCTTCTACCCAAATATCTACTCGTGGTTGGCACCAAAATGGCTCAAAATGGTCTTTTCCCCCCAAATCTGCTCATGGTTGGCTCCAAAATGGCTCAAAATAGTCTTCTACCCAAATATCTACTCATGGTTGGCACCAAAATGGCTCAAAATGGTCTTTCCCCCCCAGATTTGCTCACGGTTGGCTCCAAAATGGCTCAAAATGGTCTTCTACCCAAATATCTACTCATGGTTGGCACCAAACTGGCTCAAAATAGTCTTCTACTCAAATATCTACTCAAGGTTGGTACCAAAATGGCTCAAAAGGGTCTTTTCCCCCCAAATCTACTCATGGTTGGCACCAAAATGGCTCAAAATGGTCTTCTACCCAAATATCTACTCACGGTTGACTCCAAAATGGCTCAAAATGGTCTTTTCACCTCAAATCTCCTCATGGTTGACTCCAAAATGACTCAAAATAGTCTTTTCCCCCCAAATCTGCTCATGGTTAGCACCAAAATGGCTCAAAATGGCACCCAACCCAAATATCTACTCACGGTTGGCTCCAAAATGGCTCTAAATGGTCTTCTACCCAAATATCTACTCATGGTTGACTCCAAAATGGCTCAAAATGGTCTTCTACCCAAATATCTACTCATGGTTGGCACCAAAATGGCTCAAAGTGGTCTTTTCACCCCAAATCTGCTCATGATTAGCACCAAAATGGCTCAAAATGGCACCCAACCCAAATATCTACTCGTGGTTGGCACCAAAATGGCTCAAAATGGTGCTTTAAACCCAAATATTTGCACATGGTTGGAACCAAAAGGGCTCAAAATGGCACCCAACCCAAATATCTGCTCGTGGTTGGCAACAAAAGAGATCAAAAATGGGGTTTTCCCCCCAAATCTGCTCATGGTTGGCATCAAAATGGCTCAAAATGGTCTTCTACCCAAATATCTACTCATGGTTGGCACCAAAATGGCTCAAAGTGGTCTTTTCACCCCAAATCTGCTCATGATTAGCACCAAAATGGCTCAAAATGGCACCCAACCCAAATATCTACTCGTGGTTGGCTCCAAAATGGCTCAAAATGGTCTTCTACCCAAATATCTACTCATGGTTGGCACCAAAATGGCTCAAAATGGTCTTTTCCCCCCAAATCTGCTCATGATTAGCACCAAAATGGCTCAAAATGGCACCCAACCCAAATATCTACTCACGGTTGGCTCCAAAATGGCTCAAAATGGTCTTTTCCCCCCAGATTTGCTCATGGTTGGCTCCAAAATGGCTCAAAATGGTCTTCTACCCAAATATCTACTCATGGTTGGCACCAAAATGGCTCAAAATGGAGTTTTGCCCCAAATATTTGCTCATGGTTGGCACCAAAATGACTCAAAATGGTGCTTTAACCCCAAATCTGCTCAAGGTCGACTCCAAAATGGCTCAAAATGGTCTTCTACCCAAATATCTACTCATGGTTGGCACCAAAATGGCTCAAAATGGTCTTCTACCCAAATATCTGCTCATGGTTGACTCCAAACTGGCTCAAAATGGTCTTCTACCCAAATATCTACTCATGGTTGGCACCAAAATGGCTCAAAGTGGTCTTTTCACCCCAAATCTGCTCATGATTGACTCCAAAATGACTCAAAATAGTCTTTTCCCCCCAAATCTGCTCATGATTAGCAACAAAATGGCTCAAAATGGCACCCAACCCAAATATCTACTCACGGTTGGCACCAAAATGGCTCAAAATGGTCTTCTACCCCAATATCTACTCGTGGTTGACTCCAAAATGGCTCAAAATGGTATTCTACCCAAATATCTACTCACGGTTGGCTCCAAAATGGCTCAAAATGGTCTTTCCCCCCCAGATTTGCTCATGGTTGGCTCCAAAATGGCTCAAAATGGTCTTCTACCCAAATATCTACTCGTGGTTGGCACCAAAATGGCTCAAAATGGTGTTTTCCCCCCAGATTTGCTCATGGTTGGCTCCAAAATGGCTCAAAATAGTCTTCTACCCAAATATCTACTCATGGTTGGTACCAAAATGGCTCAAAATGGTGTTTTCCCCCCAAATCTGCTCACGGCTGGCACCAAAATGGCTCAAAATGGCACCCAACCCAAATATCTACTCACGGTTGGCTCCAAAATGGCTCAAAATGGTCTTTTCCCCCCAGATTTGCTCGTGGTTGGCTCCAAAATGGCTCAAAATGGTCTTCTACCCAAATATCTACTCATGGTTGGTACCAAAATGGCTCAAAATGGTGTTTTCCCCCCAGATTTGCTCATGGTTGGCTCCAAAATGGCTCAAAATGGTGCTTTAACCCCAAATCTGCTCATGGTTGACTCCAAAATGGCTCAAAATGGTCTTCTACCCAAATATCTACTCATGGTTGGCACCAAAATGACTCAAAATAGTCTTTTCCCCCCAAATCTGCTCATGATTAGCACCAAAATGGCTCAAAATGGCACCCAACCCAAATATCTACTCACGGTTGGCTCCAAAATGGCTCAAAATGGTGTTTTCCCCCCAGATTTGCTCATGGTTGGCTCCAAAATGGCTCAAAATAGTCTTCTACCCAAATATCTACTCATGGTTGGTACCAAAATGGCTCAAAATGGTCTTTCCCCCCCAGATTTGCTCATGGTTGGCTCCAAAATGGCTCAAAATGGTCTTCTACCCAAATATCTACTCATGGTTGGTACCAAAATGGCTCAAAATGGTGTTTTCCCCCCAGATTTGCTCATGGTTGGCTCCAAAATGGCTCAAAATAGTCTTCTACCCAAATATCTACTCATGGTTGGTACCAAAATGGCTCAAAATGGTGTTTTCCCCCCAGATTTGCTCATGGTTGGCACCAAAATGGCTCAAAATGGTGCTTTAACCCCAAATCTGCTCATGATTGACTCCAAAATGGCTCAAAATGGCACCCAACCCAAATATCTACTCACGGTTGGCACCAAAATGGCTCAAAATGGTCTTTTCCCCCCAAATCTGCTCATGGTTGGCACCAAAATGGCTCAAAATGGACTTTTCTCCAATTCTTTGCTCCTAGTTCGTACCAAAATGTCTCAAAATGGTCTTTTCCCCCCAGATTTGCTCCCGCATGGCTCACCCATAGACCAGCAGATGCTTCTCCACGCGGAAGCAGTCGGTGCGGCCGTAGGCGTGCAAGGCGTGCTGCTGCTGCTGCTGCTGCTGTTGGTGCTGCTGTTGCTGCTGCTGCTGCTGCTGCTGTTGGTGCTGCTGCTGCCTGTCGTGCCTTCGTGCCCTGGGCTTCTCCTCATCCTCGCTGTCCAGGTCGGAGAACTCCACCAGGTCGTCGTCCCGCAGCGTGCTGAAGTGCCGGGTCTGCTTGCGCACGCGCGGCGTGTCGATCACCAGGTTGTTCTGGGGAGGGGAAGGGGAGGGGAGGAAAGGGGGGAAAGGGGGGGCACAGGGTGCAAAGTTGGGCTGTCAAACAGCTCCAGGGGCTGCGGAGGATCACTATGTGCCCTCCTCAGCACCTTTAGGTGCTCCTTAGCATCCTTATTTTAGCAACTCTATGTGCCCTTCAGCACCTTTAGGTGCTCCTCAGTATCTCTATCTGCTATTTAGCACCTTTATTACAGCATCTCTATGTGTCCTTTAGCACCTTTAGGTGCTCCTTAGTATCTCTATGTGCTCTTTAGCACCTTTATTACAGCATCTCTATGTGTACTTTAGCACCTTTAGGTGCTCCTCAGCATCTCTATGTGCCCTTTAGCATCTCTATTGGAGCATCTCTGGGTGCTCTTCAGGACCTTTAGGTGCCCTTTAGCACCTTTAGGTGCTCCTCAGCATCCCTATGTGCTCCTCAGCACCTTTAGGTGCTCCTTAGCATCCTTATTTTAGCATCTCTATGTGCTCCTCAGGACCTTTAGGTGCCCTTTAGCCCCTTTAGGTGCTCCTCAGCATCTCTATGTGCTCTTCAGCACCTTTAGGTGCTCTTTAGCATCTCTATGTGCTCTTTAGCATCTCTATTGCAGCATCTCTGGGTGCTCCTCAGCACCTTTAGGTGCTCCTCAGCATCTCTATGTGCTCTTCAGCACCTTTAGGTGCCCTTTAGCACCTTTAGGTGCTCCTCAGCATCTCTATGCGCCCTTTAGCACCTTTAGGTGCTCCTTAGCATCCTTATTGTAGCATCTCTATGTGCTCCTCAGCACCTTTAGGTGCCCTTTAGCCCCTTTAGGTGCTCCTTAGCATCTCTATGTGTCCTTTAGCACCTTTAGGTGCTCTTTAGCATCTCTATGTGCTCTTTAGCACCTTTAGGTGCTCTTTAGCATCTCTACGTGCTCTTTAGCACCTTTAGGTGCTCTTTAGCATCTCTATTGTAGCATCTCTGGGTGCTCTTCAGCACCTTTAGGTGCCCTTTAGCACCTTTAGGTGCTCCTCAGCATCTCTATGTGCCCTTTAGCCCCTTTAGGTGCTCTTTAGCATCCCTATGTGCTCCTGAGCATGTCTATTTAAGCATCTCTATGTGCTCTTCAACACCTTTAGGTGCCCTTTAGCACCTTTAGGTGCTCTTTAGCATCTCTATTTTAGCATCTCTATGTGCTCTTCAGCACCTTTAGGTGCCCTTTAGCACCTTTAGGTGCTCCTCAGCATCTCCATGTGCTCCTCAGCACCTTTAGGTGCTCCTCAGCACCTTTAGGTGCTCCTCAGCATCTCTATGTGCCCTTTAGCATCTCTATTGCAGCATCTCTGGGTGCTCCTCAGCATCTCTATGTGCTCTTCAGCACCTTTAGGTGCTTCTTAGCATCCTTATTACAGCATCTCTATGTGCTCTTCAGCACCTTTAGGTGCTCTTTAGCATCTCTATTTTAGCATCTCTATGTGCTCCTCAGGACCTTTAGGTGCCCTTAAGCACCTTTAGGTGCTCCTCAGCATCTCTATGTGCCCTTTAGCATCTCTATTGGAGCATCTCTGAGTGCTCCTCAGCACCTTTAGGTGCTCCTCAGCATCTCTATGTGCTCCTCAGCACCTTTAGGTGCTTCTTAGCATCCTTATTTTAGCATCTCTATGTGCTCTTTAGCACCTTTAGGTGCCCTTTAGCACCTTTAGGTGCTCCTCAGCATCTCTATGCGCCCTTTAGCACCTTTAGGTGCTCCTTAGCATCCTTATTTTAGCATCTCTATGTGCTCCTCAGCACCTTTAGGTGCCCTTTAGCCCCTTTAGGTGCTCCTTAGCATCTCTATGTGCTCCTCAGCACCTTTAGGTGCTTCTTAGCATCTCTATTGTAGCATCTCTGGGTGCTCTTCAACACCTTTAGGTGCTCCTCAGCATCTCTATGTGCTCCTCAGCACCTTTAGGTGCTCTTTAGCATCTCTATGTGCCCTTTAGCACCTTTAGGTGCTTCTTAGCATCCTTATTACAGCATCTCTATGTGCTCTTTAGCTCCTTAGGTCCCCTTTAGCCCCTTTAGGTGCTCCTTACTATCTCTATGTGCTCTTCAGCACCTTTAGGTGCCCTTTAGCCCCTTTAGGTGCTCCTTAGTATCTCTATGTGCTCTTCAGCACCTTTAGGTGCCCTTTAGCACCTTTAGGTGTTCCTCAGCATCTCTATGTGCCCTTTAGCATCTCTATTGGAGCATCTCTATGTGCCCTTTAGCACCTTTAGGTGCCCTTTAGCCCCTTTAGGTGCTCCTCAGCATCTCTATGTGCCCTTTAGCATCTCTATTGGAGCATCTCTGGGTGCTCCTCAGCACCTTTAGGTGCTCCTCAGCATCTCTATGTGCTCTTCAGCACCTTTAGGTGCTCCTTAGCATCCTTATTTTAGCATCTCTATGTGCTCTTTAGCACCTTAAGGTGCCCTTTAGCCCCTTTAGGTGCTCCTTAGTATCTCTATGTGCTCCTCAGCACCTTTAGGTGCTCCTCAGCATCTCTATGTGCCCTTTAGCATCTCTATTGTAGCATCTCTGGGTGCTCTTCAACACCTTTAGGTGCTCCTCAGCATCTCTATGTGCTCCTCAGCACCTTTAGGTGCTCCTTAGCATCCTTATTACAGCATCTCTATGTGCTCTTTAGCTCCTTTAGGTGCCCTTTAGCCCCTTTAGGTGCTCCTCAGCATCTCTATGTGCCCTTTAGCACCTTTAGGTGCTCCTTAGCATCCTTATTTTAGCATCTCTATGTGCTCCTCAGGACCTTTAGGTGCCCTTTAGCCCCTTTAGGTGTTCCTCAGCATCTCTATGTGCTCCTCAGCATCTCTATGTGCCCTTTAGCATCTCTATTTTAGCATCTCTATGTGCTCTTCAGCACCTTTAGGTGCCCTTTAGCACCTTTAGGTGCTCCTTAGTATCTCTATGTGCTCCTCAGCACCTTTAGGTGCCCTTTAGCCCCTTTAGGTGCTCTTTAGCATCCCTATGTGCTCCTGAGCATGTCTATTTTAGCATCTCTATGTGCTCTTCAGCACCTTTAGGTGCTCTTTAGTACCTTTAGGTGCTCCTCAGCATCTCTATGTGCCCTTTAGCACCTTTAGGTGCTCTTTAGCATCTCTATTTTAGCATCTCTATGTGCCCTTTAGCACCTTTAGGTGCCCTTTAGCACCTTTAGGTGCTCCTCAGCATCTCCATGTGCTCCTCAGCACCTTTAGGTGCTCCTCAGCATCTCTATGTGCCCTTTAGCATCTCTATTGCAGCATCTCTGGGTGCTCCTCAGCACCTTTAGGTGCTCCTCAGCATCTCTATGTGCTCTTCAGCACCTTTAGGTGCCCTTTAGCACCTTTAGGTGCTCCTCAGCATCTCTATGTGCTCTTCAGCACCTTTAGGTGCCCTTTAGCACCTTTAGGTGCTCCTCAGCATCTCCATGTGCTCCTCAGCACCTTTAGGTGCTCCTTAGCATCCTTATTACAGCATCTCTATGTGCTCTTCAGCTCCTTAGGTCCCCTTTAGCACCTTTAGGTGCTCCTTAGTATCTCTATGTGCTCTTCAGCACCTTTAGGTGCCCTTTAGCACCTTTAGGTGTTCCTCAGCATCTCTATGTGCCCTTTAGCATCTCTATTTTAGCATCTCTATGTGCTCTTCAGCACCTTTAGGTGCCCTTTAGCACCTTTAGGTGCTCCTTAGTATCTCTATGTGCTCCTCAGCACCTTTAGGTGCCCTTTAGCCCCTTTAGGTGCTCTTTAGCATCCCTATGTGCTCCTGAGCATGTCTATTTTAGCATCTCTATGTGCTCTTCAGCACCTTTAGGTGCCCTTTAGCACCTTTAGGTGCTCCTCAGCATCTCTATGTGCTCCTCAGCACCTTTAGGTGCTCCTTAGCATCCTTATTACAGCATCTCTATGTGCTCTTTAGCTCCTTTAGGTGCCCTTTAGCCACTTTAGGTGCTCCTTAGTATCTCTATGTGCTCTTCAGCACCTTTAGGTGCTCTTTAGCATCTCTATTTTAGCATCTCTATGTGCTCTTCAGGACCTTTAAGTGCCCTTTAGCACCTTTAGGTGCTCCTCAGCATCTCCATGTGCTCCTCAGCACCTTTAGGTGCTCCTCAGCATCTCTATGTGCCCTTTAGCCCCTTTAGGTGCTCTTTAGCATCCCTATGTGCTCCTGAGCATGTCTATTTAAGCATCTCTATGTGCTCTTCAACACCTTTAGGTGCCCTTTAGCACCTTTAGGTGCTCTTTAGCATCTCTATTTTAGCATCTCTATGTGCTCTTCAGCACCTTTAGGTGCCCTTTAGCACCTTTAGGTGCTCCTCAGCATCTCCATGTGCTCCTCAGCACCTTTAGGTGCTCCTCAGCATCTCTATGTGCCCTTTAGCATCTCTATTGCAGCATCTCTGGGTGCTCCTCAGCACCTTTAGGTGCTCCTCAGCATCTCTATGTGCTCTTCAGCACCTTTAGGTGCTTCTTAGCATCCTTATTACAGCATCTCTATGTGCTCTTCAGCACCTTTAGGTGCTCTTTAGCATCTCTATTTTAGCATCTCTATGTGCTCTTCAGGACCTTTAAGTGCCCTTTAGCACCTTTAGGTGCTCCTCAGCATCTCCATGTGCTCCTCAGCACCTTTAGGTGCTCCTCAGCATCTCTACGTGTCCTTTAGCATCTCTATTGGAGCATCTCTGGGTGCTCTTCAGCACCTTTAGGTGCCCTTTAGCACCTTTAGGTGCTTCTTAGCATCCTTATTTTAGCAACTCTATGTGCTCTTCAGCACCTTTAGGTGCCCTTTAGCCCCTTTAGGTGCTCCTTAGTATCTCTATGTGTCCTTTAGCACCTTTAGGTGCTCTTTAGCATCTCTATGTGCTCTTTAGCAACTTTAGGTGCTCTTTAGCATCTCTATGTGCTCTTTAGCATCTCTATTGTAGCATCTCTGGGTGCTCTTCAGCACCTTTAGGTGCCCTTTAGCCCCTTTAGGTGCTCTTTAGCATCTCTATGTGTCCTTTAGCATCTCTATTGTAGCATCTCTGGGTGCTCCTCAGCACCTTTAGGTGCTCCTCAGCATCTCTATGTGCTCTTCAGCACCTTTAGGTGCTTCTTAGCATCCTTATTACAGCATCTCTATGTGCTCTTTAGCTCCTTTAGGTGCCCTTTAGCCCCTTTAGGTGTTCCTCAGCATCCCTATGTGCCCTTTAGCATCTCTATTGTAGCATCTCTATGTGCTCTTCAGCACCTTTAGGTGCCCTTTAGCACCTTTAGGTGCTCTTTAGCATCCCTATGTGCTCCTCAGCATCTCTATGTGCCCTTTAGCATCTCTATTTTAGCATCTCTATGTGCTCTTCAGCACCTTTAGGTGCCCTTTAGCCCCTTTAGGTGCTCCTTAGCATCTCTATGTGCCCTTTAGCACCTTTAGGTGCTCCTTAGCATCCTTATTTTAGCATCTCTATGTGCTCCTCAGGACCTTTAGGTGCCCTTTAGCACCTTTAGGTGCTCCTCAGCATCTCTATGTGCTCCTCAGCACCTTTAGGTGCTCTTTAGCATCTCTATGTGCTCCTCAGCACCTTTAGGTGCTCCTTAGCATCCTTATTACAGCATCTCTATGTGCTCTTTAGCACCTTTAGGTGCCCTTTAGCACCTTTAGGTGCTCCTCAGCATCTCCATGTGCTCCTCAGCACCTTTAGGTGCTTCTTAGCATCCTTATTTTAGCAACTCTATGTGCTCTTCAGCACCTTTAGGTGCCCTTTAGCACCTTTAGGTGCTCCTCAGCATCTCTATGTGCCCTTTAGCCCCTTTAGGTGCTCCTCAGCATCTCTATGTGCCCTTTAGCATCTCTATTTTAGCATCTCTATGTGCTCTCCAGCACCTTTAGGTGCCCTATAGCCCCTTTAGGTGCCCTTTAGCATCTGTATTACAGCATCTCTGTGCGCTCCTTAGCATCTCTAGGTGCTCTTTAACACCTCCATGTGCTCTTTAGCATCTTTATGTCCTCCCTACCCCCCCTCTGTCCCCCCTACCCCCCCTATGACCTCCATAACACCTCTATGTCCTCCCTACCACCCCCATCTCCCCCCTACCCCCCCTCTGTCCACCCTACACCCCCCCATGACCTCCATAACACCTCTATGTCCTCCCTACCCCCCCTCTGTCCTCCCTATACACCCCCATGTCCCCCCCTACCCCCCCTCTGTCCTCCCTCCCTAACCCCCCATCTCCTCCCTACCCCCGCTCTGTCCTCCCTATACACCCCCCCGTCCCCCCTATGACCTCCATAACACCTCTAAGTGCTCCCTCCCCCCTACTCAGCCCCCCTACCCCCCCAACTCCTCCCTACCCCCCCTCTGTCCCCCCTACCCCCCCATCTCCACCCTACACCCCCCCATGACCTCCATAACACCTCTATGTCCTCTCTCCCACCCCCATCTCCCCCCTACCCCCCCCATGACCTCCCTATACACCCCCATCTCCTCCCGACCCCCCCTCTGTCCTCCCTATACACCCCCATGTCCCCCCTACCCCCCATCTCCTCCCTATCCCCCCTATGACCTCCATAACACCTCTATGTCCTCCCTCCCACCCCCCCCATGTCCCCCCTACCCCCCCATCTCCTCCCTACCCCCCCTCTGTCCTCCCTATACACCCCAATGTCCCCCCTACCCCCCCCATCTCCTCCCTACCCCCCCTATGACCTCCATAACACCTCTAAGTGCTCCCTCCCCCCTCCACTCAGCCCCCCAACCCCCCCTGTCCTCCCTATACACCCCAATGTCCCCCCTACCCCCCCTCTGTCCTCCCTCCCATCCCCTCTGTCCCCCCTACCCCCCCCATCTCCTCCCTACCCCCCCTCTGTCCCCCCTACCCACCCCATCTCCCCCCTACCCCCCCTATGACCTCCATAACACCTCTAAGTGCTCCCTCCCCCCCCTCATCCCCCCTACCCCCCCCATGACCTCCCTATACACCCCCATCTCCTCCCGACCCCCCCATCTGTCCTCCCTCCCACCCCCTCTGTCCCCCCTACCCCCTTTATGATCTCCATAACACCTCCATGTCCTCCCTCCCACCCCCTCTGTCCTCCCTATACACCCCCTTTGTCCCCCCCTACCCCCCCATCTCCTCCCTACCCCCCCTATGACCTCCATAACACCTCTAAGTGCTCCCTCCCCCCCCCCTCATCCCCCCTACCCCCCCCCCGTCCTCCCTATACACCCCAATGTCCCCCCTACCCCCCCTCTGTCCTCCCTACCCCCCCATCTCCCCCCTACCCCCCCTATGACCTCCATAACACCTGTATGTCCTCCCTCCCACCCCCCATGTCCCCCCTACCCCCCCTCTTTCCCTCCCTACCCCCCCATCTCCTCCCTACCCCCCCTATGACCTCCCTATACACCCCAATGTCCCCCCTACCCCCCCTCTGTCCTCCCTCCCACCCCCTTTGTCCCCCCCTACCCCCCCATCTCCTCCCTACCCCCCCCTATGACCTCCATAACACCTCTAAGTGCTCCCTCCCCCCCCCCCCCACATCCCCCTGCCCCCCCCACCCCCCAACCCCCCCCCCCCCCCCCCACATCCCCCTGCCCCCCCCCACCTTGCTGTTGAGGAGATCCAGGTCCAAATCGGCTTTTTTGGCCCACTTCTGCCAGAAGTTGGGGTCATCCAAAGCGATGTCGGTGCGGTTCTCCGAGGCGACAAAACTGGCCTAAAATAGGGGGGGGGGGGGGGGCAAAGGGAGACCTCAACCCACGGGGTCAGACACTAAAGAACCCCTTAAATAACGGGGGGGGGGGATAGAGGGGTTTTGGGGGGGGAGGGGGGACAGAAGGGTTTTGGGGGGGGGGAGAGGGGGGATAGAAGGGTTTTGGGGGGGGAGAGGGGGGATAGAAGGGTTTTGGGGGGGGGTAGAAGGGTTTTGGGGGGGGGGAGGGGGGATAGAAGGGTTTTGGGGGGGGGGAAGAAGGGTTTTGGGGGGGGGGGGAATAGAAGGGTTTTGGGGGGGGAATAGAAGGTTTTTGGGGGGGGAGAGAGGGGGGATAGAAGAGTTTTGGGGGGGGGAGGGGGGTAGAAGGGTTTTGGGGGGGGAATAGAAGAGTTTTGGGGGGGGAGAGAGGGGGGATAGAAGAGTTTTGGGGGGGGAGGCGGGATAGAAGGGTTTTGGGTGGGGGATAGAAGGGTTTTGGGGGGGGAATAGAAGGGTTTTGGGGGGGGGAGAGGGAATAGAAGGGTTTTGGGGGGGGGATAGAAGGATTTGGGGGGGGAATAGAAGGGTTTTGGGGGGGGGAATAGAAGGGTTTTGGGGGGGGAATAGAAGGGTTTTGGGGGGGGGATAGAAGGGTTTTGGGGGGGGGATAGAAGGGTTTTGGGGGGGGGATAGAAGGGTTTTGGGGGGGGAGAGGGGGGATAGAAGGGTTTTGGGGGGGGAATAGAAGGGTTTTGGGGGGGAGATAGAAGGGTTTTGGGGGGGAAGGGGGAATAGAAGGGCTTTGGGTGGGGGATAGAAGGGTTTTGGGGGGGGAATAGAAGGGTTTTGGGGGGGGAATAGAAGGGTTTTGGGGGGGGAGGGGGGATAGTAGGGTTTTTGGGGTGGGAATAGAAGGGTTTAGGGGGGAGAGAGGGGGGATATTAGGGTTTTGGGGGGGAATAGAAGGGTTTTGGGGGGGGAATAGAAGGGTTTTGGGGGGGGGAGAGGGAATAGAAGGGTTTTGGGGGGGGGATAGAAGGGTTTTGGGGGGGGAGAGGGAATAGAAGGGTTTTGGGGGGGGATAGAAGGGTTTTGGGGGGAATAGAAGGGTTTTGGGGGGGAATAGAAGGGTTTTGGGGGGGGAGAGGGGGGATAGAAGGGTTTTGGGGGGGGAGAGGGGGAATAGAAGGGTTTTGGGGGGGGGGAGAGGGGGGATAGAAGGGTTTTGGGGGGGGAATAGAAGGGTTTTGGGGGGGGGAGGGGGAATAGAAGGGTTTTGGGTGGGGGGAGAGGGGGGATAGAAGGGTTTTGGGGGGGGAATAGAAGGGATTTTGGGGGGGAGGGGGGGGAATAGAAGGGTTTGGGGGGGAATAGAAGGGTTTTGGGGGGGGATAGAAGGGTTTTGTTGGGGGAATAGAAGGGTTTTGGGGGGGAATAGAAGGGTTTTGGGGGGGGGAGAGAAGGGTTTTGGGGGGGGAATAGAAGGGTTTTGGGGGGGAATAGAAGGGTTTTGGGGGGGGAGAGGGGATAGAAGGGTTTTGGGGGGGGAATAGAAGGGTTTTGGGGGGGGAATAGAAGGGTTTTGGGGAGGGGGAATAGAAGGGTTTTGGGGGGGGGATAGAAGGATTTGGGGGGGGAATAGAAGGGTTTTGGGGGGGGGAATAGAAGGGTTTTGGGGGGGGAATAGAAGGGTTTTGGGGGGGGGATAGAAGGGTTTTGGGGGGGGGATAGAAGGGTTTTGGGGGGGGAATAGAAGGGTTTTGGGGGGGGAGAGGGGGGATAGAAGGGTTTTGGGGGGGGAATAGAAGGGTTTTGGGGGGGAGATAGAAGGGTTTTGGGGGGGAAGGGGGAATAGAAGGGCTTTGGGTGGGGGATAGAAGGGTTTTGGGGGGGGAATAGAAGGGTTTTGGGGGGGGAATAGAAGGGTTTTGGGGGGGGAGGGGGGATAGTAGGGTTTTTGGGGTGGGAATAGAAGGGTTTAGGGGGGAGAGAGGGGGGATATTAGGGTTTTGGGGGGGAATAGAAGGGTTTTGGGGGGGGAATAGAAGGGTTTTGGGGGGGGGAGAGGGAATAGAAGGGTTTTGGGGGGGGGATAGAAGGGTTTTGGGGGGGGAGAGGGAATAGAAGGGTTTTGGGGGGGGATAGAAGGGTTTTGGGGGGAATAGAAGGGTTTTGGGGGGGAATAGAAGGGTTTTGGGGGGGGAGAGGGGGGATAGAAGGGTTTTGGGGGGGGAGAGGGGGAATAGAAGGGTTTTGGGGGGGGGGAGAGGGGGGATAGAAGGGTTTTGGGGGGGGAATAGAAGGGTTTTGGGGGGGGGAGGGGGAATAGAAGGGTTTTGGGTGGGGGGAGAGGGGGGATAGAAGGGTTTTGGGGGGGGAATAGAAGGGATTTTGGGGGGGAGGGGGGGGAATAGAAGGGTTTGGGGGGGAATAGAAGGGTTTTGGGGGGGGATAGAAGGGTTTTGTTGGGGGAATAGAAGGGTTTTGGGGGGGGAATAGAAGGGTTTTGGGGGGGGGAGAGAAGGGTTTTGGGGGGGGAATAGAAGGGTTTTGGGGGGGAATAGAAGGGTTTTGGGGGGGGAGAGGGGATAGAAGGGTTTTGGGGGGGGAATAGAAGGGTTTTGGGGGGGGAATAGAAGGGTTTTGGGGAGGGGGAATAGAAGGGTTTTGGGGGGGGGAGAGGGGATAGAAGGGTTTTGGGGGGGGAATAGAAGGGTTTTGGGGGGGGAGAGGGAATAGAAGGGTTTTGGGGGGGGGGATAGAAGGGTTTTGGGGGGGGGATAGAAGGGTTATGGGGGGGGAGGGGGGATAGAAGGGTTTTGGGGGGGGGATAGAAGAGTTTTGGGGGGGAGGGGGGATAGAAGGGTTTTGGGGGGGAATAGAAGGGTTTTGGGGGGGGGAATAGAAGGGTTTTGGGGGGGGAATAGAAGGGTTTTGGGGGGGGAACAGAAGGGTTTTGGGGGGGGAATAGAAGGGTTTTGGGGGGGGGGAGGGGGGATAGAAGAGTTTTGGGGGGGGGGAGAGGGAATAGAAGGGTTTTGGGGGGGGGATAGAAGGGTTTTGGGGGGGGAGAGGGAATAGAAGGGTTTTGGGGGGGGAATAGAAGGGTTTTGGGGGGGGATAGAAGGGTTTTGGGGGGGGAGGGGGGGAATAGAAGGGTTTGGGGGGGGAATAGAAGGGTTATGCGGGGGGAATAGAAGGGTTTTGGGGGGGGAATAGAAGAGTTTTGGGGGGGGAGGGGGGGATATTAGGGTTTTGGGGGGAGAATAGAAGGGTTTTGGGGGGGGAATAGAAGGGTTTTGGTGGGGGAATAGAAGGGTTTGGGGGGGTAGGGGGGACAGAAGTGTTTTGGGGGGGGGTCAGACCTTGGCAAAGGTGGAGCCCTTCCCCTCACTCTCGATGGTGATGGTGGTGGTGCGGCGCAGAAGGATCTGATCGATGTCCTCCTCGCAGAACTTGGAGCCTTCGTCGTCCTCCTCCATGATGGCGGCGTAGGCGCCCTTCCGCAGGAGGTCTTCGATCTCCTTCTTGGAGAACTGTTGGATCTGGGGGGGGGGGAAAAGGAGGGGGGTTGGGGGGAGAAGGGTGGATATGGGGCGCAGGGGGGGATGCGGGGAGGGGGGCGTCGGGTTTTCGTCGGGGGAGCCCAATGGGGGGGGGGTCGTCCCGTGTTTCGCATGGAGAACACAGAAGTTGGGGTCTTAACCCCACATTTCTCATGGAGAACCCAAAAGTTGGGATATTCAGCTCATATTTTCCATGGAGAACCCAAAAGTTGGGATATATAACCCATATTTTCCTTGGAGAACCCAAAAGTTGGGATATTCAATCCATATTTTCCTTGGAGAACACAAAAGTTGGGGTCTACGTCCCATGTTTCTCATGGAGAACCCAAAAGTTGGGTTATTCAACCCATATTTCTCATGGAGAACCCAAAAGTTGGGTTATTCGCCCCATATTTTCCTTGGAGAACCCAAAAGTTGGGATATTCAATCCATATTTCTCATGGAGAACCCAAAAGTTGGGTTATTCGCCCCATATTTTCCGTGGAGAACCCAAAAGTTGGGATATTCAACCCGTATTTTCCTTGGAGAACCCAAAAGTTGGGGTCTTAACCCCACATTTCTCATGGAGAACCCAAAAGTTGGGATATTCAGCTCATATTTTCCTTGGAGAACCCAAAAGATGGGATATTCACCCCATGTTTCGCATGGAGAACACAAAAGTTGGGGTCTTAACCCCACATTTCTCATGGAGAACCCAAAAGTTGGGATATTCAACCCATATTTTCCGTGGAGAACCCAAAAGTTGGGATATTCAACCCATATTTTCCGTGGAGAACCCAAAAGTTGGGATATTCAACCCATATTTTCCATGGAGAACCCAAAAGTTGGGGTCTATGCCCGATGTTTCTCATGGAGAACCCAAAAGTTGGGTTATTCAACCCATATTTTCCATGGAGAACCCAAAAGATGGGATATTCACCCCATGTTTCGCATGGAGAACACAAAAGTTGGGGTCTTAACCCCACATTTCTCATGGAGAACCCAAAAGTTGGGATATATAACCCATATTTCTCATGGAGAACCCAAAAGTTGGGTTATTGAACCCATATTTTCCTTGGAGAACCCAAAAGTTGGGGTCTAGGTCCCATGTTTCTCATGGAGAACCCAAAAGTTGAGATATTCAGCCCATATTTTCCGTGGAGAACCCAAAAGTTGGGATTTTCAGCCCATATTTTCCATGGAGAACCCAAAAGTTGGGATATATAACCCATATTTCTCATGGAGAACCCAAAAGTTGGGATATTCACCCCATATTTCTCATGGAGAACCCAAAAGTTGGGATATTGAACCCGTATTTTCCTTGGAGAACCCAAAAGTTGGGTTATTCGCCCCATATTTTCCTTGGAGAACCCAAAAGTTGGGGTCTACGTCCCATGTTTCTCATGGAGAACCCAAAAGTTGGGTTATTCGCCCCATATTTTCCTTGGAGAACCCAAAAGTTGGGATATTTACCCCATATTTTCCGTGGAGAACCCAAAAGTTGGGGTCTACAGCCCATATTTTCCTTGGAGAACCCAAAAGTTGGGATATTCAACCCATATTTTCCGTGGAGAACCCAAAAGTTGGCATATTAAACCCATATTTTCCTTGGAGAACCCAAAAGTTGGGGTCAACACCCCATGTTTCTCATAGAGAACCCAAAAGTTGGGATATTCAACCCATATTTTACATGGAGAACCCAAAAGTTGGGTTATTCGCCCCATATTTTCCTTGGAGAACCCAAAAGTTGGGGCCTACGTCCCATGTTTCTCATGGAGAACCCAAAAGTTGGGTTATTCAACCCATATTTTCCTTGGAGAACCCAAAAGTTGGGATTTTCAGCCCATATTTTCCTTGGAGAACCCAAAAGTTGGGATATTCGCCCCATATTTCTCATGGAGAACCCAAAAGTTGGGGTCTATGCCCGATGTTTCTCATGGAGAACCCAAAAGTTGGGTTATTCAACCCATATTTTCCGTGGAGAACCCAAAAGTTGGGGTCTACAGCCCTTATTTCTCATGGAGAACCCAAAAGTTGGGATATTCACCCCATATTTTCCTTGGAGAACCCAAAAGTTGGGATATTCAACCCATATTTTCCGTGGAGAACCCAAAAGTTGGGATATATAACCCATATTTCTCACGGAGAACCCAAAAGTTGGGATATTCAACCCGTATTTTCCTTGGAGAACCCAAAAGTTGGGATATTCAACCCGTATTTTCCGTGGAGAACCCAAAAGTTGGGATATTCACCCCATATTTTCCTTGGAGAACCCAAAAGTTGGGGTCTACGTCCCATGTTTCTCATAGAGAACCCAAAAGTTGGGATATTCAACCCATATTTCTCATAGAGAACCCAAAAGTTGGGATATTCACCCCATATTTTCCTTGGAGAACCCTAAAGTTGGGGTCTACGTCCCATGTTTCTCATGGAGAACCCAAAAGTTGGGATATTCAACCCATATTTTCTGTGGAGAACCCAAAAGTTGGGATATTCAACCCATATTTCTCATGGAGAACCCAGAAGTTGGGATATTCACCCCATATTTTCCTTGGAGAACCCAAAAGTTGGGGTCTATGCCCGATGTTTCTCATGGAGAACCCAAAAGTTGGGTTATTCAACCCATATTTTCCATGGAGAACCCAAAAGATGGGATATTCACCCCATGTTTCGCATGGAGAACACAAAAGTTGGGGTCTTAACCCCACATTTCTCATGGAGAACCCAAAAGTTGGGATATATAACCCATGTTTCTCATGGAGAACCCAAAAGTTGGGATATTCACCCCATATTTCTCATGGAGAACCCAAAAGTTGGGATATTGAACCCGTATTTTCCTTGGAGAACCCAAAAGTTGGGGTCAACACCCCATGTTTCTCATAGAGAACCCAAAAGTTGGGATATTCAACCCATATTTTCCGTGGAGAACCCAAAAGTTTGGGTCTACGTCCCACATTTCTCATGGAGAACCCAAAAGTTGGGATATTCAGCCCATATTTTCCTTGGAGAACCCAAAAGATGGGATATTCACCCCATGTTTCGCATGGAGAACACAAAAGTTGGGGTCTTAACCCCACATTTCTCATGGAGAACCCAAAAGTTGGGATATTCAACCCGTATTTTCCGTGGAGAACCCAAAAGTTGGCATATTCAACCCATATTTTCCATGGAGAACCCAAAAGTTGGGATATATAACCCATATTTTCCTTGGAGAACCCAAAAGTTGGGATATTCAACCCATATTTTCCTTGGAGAACCCAAAAGTTGGGGTCTACGTCCCATGTTTCTCATGGAGAACCCAAAAGTTGGGTTATTCAGCCCATATTTCTCATGGAGAACCCAAAAGTTGGGATATTCAACCCATATTTTCCGTGGAGAACCCAAAAGATGGGATATTCACCCCATATTTTCCGTGGAGAACCCAAAAGTTGGGATATTCAACCCATATTTTCCATGGAGAACCCAAAAGTTGGGTTATTGAACCCATATTTTCCGTGGAGAACCCAAAAGTTGGGATATTCACCCCATATTTCTCATGGAGAACCCAAAAGATGGGATATTCAACCCATATTTTCCTTGGAGAACCCAAAAGTTGGGATATTCACCCCATATTTTCCTTGGAGAACCCAAAAGTTGGGGTCTACGTCCCATGTTTCTCATGGAGAACCCAAAAGTTGGGTTATTCGCCCCATATTTTCCTTGGAGAACACAAAAGTTGGGGTCTACGTCCCATGTTTCTCATGGAGAAACCAAAAGTTGGGATATTCAACCCATATTTTCCGTGAAGAACCCAAAAGTTGGGATATTGAACCCGTATTTTCCTTGGAGAACCCAAAAGTTGGGATATATAACCCATATTTCTCATGGAGAACCCAAAAGTTGGGATATTCACCCCATATTTCTCATGGAGAACCCAAAAGTTGGGATATTGAACCCGTATTTTCCTTGGAGAACCCAAAAGTTGGGTTATTCGCCCCATATTTTCCTTGGAGAACCCAAAAGTTGGGGTCTACGTCCCATGTTTCTCATGGAGAACCCAAAAGTTGGGTTATTCGCCCCATATTTTCCTTGGAGAACCCAAAAGTTGGGATATTTACCCCATATTTTCCGTGGAGAACCCAAAAGTTGGGGTCTACAGCCCATATTTTCCTTGGAGAACCCAAAAGTTGGGATATTCAACCCATATTTTCCTTGGAGAACCCAAAAGTTGGGATATTCACCCCATATTTCTCATGGAGAACCCAAAAGTTGGGATATATAACCCATATTTCTCATGGAGAACCCAAAAGTTGGGTTATTCAGCCCATATTTCTCATGGAGAACCCAAAAGTTGGGTTATTGAACCCGTATTTTCCTTGGAGAACCCAAAAGTTGGGGCCTACGTCCCATGTTTCTCATGGAGAACCCAAAAGTTGGGGTTTTCAGCCCATTTTTCTCTTGGAAAACCCCAAATCTTGGGTCTCCACACCCCATTTCTCATGGCACCCCCCAACTATTGCCTCTTCCCACCCCACCGACCCCATAAACCCCAACTACTGCCTCTTCCCACCCCATTTCTCACGGCTCACCCCAACTACTGCCTCTTCCCACCCTACCGACCCCATAAACCCCAACTACTGCCTCTTCCCACCCCAACTATTACCTCTTCCCACCCCACCGACCCCATAAACCCCACCTATTGCCTCTTCCCACCCCAACTATTACCTCTTCCCACCCCACCGACCCCATAAACCCCACCTATTGCCTCTTCCCACCCCAACTATTACCTCTTCCCACCCCACCGACCCCATAAACCCCACCTATTGCCTCTTCCCATCCCAACTACTGCCTCTTCCCACCCCACCGACCCCATAAACCCCAACTATTGTCTCTTCCCACCCCAACTATTGCCTCTTCCCACCCCAACTATTGCCTCTTCCCACCCCACCAACCCCATAAACCCCAACTATTGGGTCTCCACACCCCATTTCTCACCAAAAACCCCAACTATTGCCTCTTCCCACCCCAACTACTGCCTCTTCCCACCCCACCGACCCCATAAACCCCACCTATTGCCTCTTCCCACCCCACCGACCCCATAAACCCCACCTATTGCCTCTTCCCACCCCACCGACCCCATAAACCCCACCTATTGCCTCTTCCCACCCCACCGACCCCATAAACCCCAACTACTGCCTCTTCCCACCCCAACTATTGCCTCTTCCCAACCCACCGACCCCATAAACCCCAACTATTGCCTCTTCCCACCCCCACTACTGCCTCTTCCCACCCCACCGACCCCATAAACCCCAACTACTGCCTCTTCCCACCCCATTTCTCACGGCTCACCCCAACTACTGCCTCTTCCCACCCCAACTACTGCCTCTTCCCACCCCACTGACCCCATAAACCCCAACCACTGCCTCTTCCCACCCCAACTACTGCCTCTTCCCACCCCAACTATCGCCTCTTCCCACCCCACCGACCCCATAAACCCCAACTATTGCCTCTTCCCACCCCAACTATTACCTCTTCCCACCCCACCGACCCCATAAACCCCAACTACTGCCTCTTCCCACCCCAACTACTGCCTCTTCCCAACCCACCGACCCCATAAACCCCAACTATTGCCTCTTCCCACCCCACCGACCCCATAAACCCCAACTATTGCCTCTTCCCACCCCAACTAATGCCTCTTCCCACCCCACCGACCCCATAAACCCCAACTATTGCCTCTTCCCACCCCACCGACCCCATAAACCCCAACTACTGCCTCTTCCCACCCCATTTCTCACGGCTCACCCCAACTACTGCCTCTTCCCACCCCAACTATTGCCTCTTCCCACCCCACTGACCCCATAAACTCCAACCACTGCCTCTTCCCACCCCAACTACTGCCTCTTCCCACCCCAACTATTGCCTCTTCCCACCCTACCGACCCCATAAACCCCAACTATTGCCTCTTCCCACCCCACCGACCCCATAAACCCCAACTATTGGGTCTCCACACCCCATTTCTCACCAAAAACCCCAACTACTGCCTCTTCCCACCCCACCGACCCCATAAACCCCAACTATTGCCTCTTCCCACCCCAACTATTGCCTCTTCCCATCCCAACTACTGCCTCTTCCCACCCCACCGACCCCATAAACCCCAACTATTGGGTCTCCACACCCCATTTCTCACCAAAAACCCCAACTATTGCCTCTTCCCACCCCACCGACCCCATAAACCCCAACTACTGCCTCTTCCCACCCCACCGACCCCATAAACCCCACCTATTGCCTCTTCCCACCCCACTGACCCCATAAACCCCAACTACTGCCTCTTCCCACCCCAACTATTGCCTCTTCCCACCCCACTGACCCCATAAACCCCACCTATTGCCTCTTCCCATCCCAACTACTGCCTCTTCCCACCCCACCGACCCCATAAACCCCAACTATTGGGTCTCCACACCCCATTTCTCACCAAAAACCCCAACTATTGCCTCTTCCCACCCCACCGACCCCATAAACCCCAACTACTGCCTCTTCCCACCCCAACTACTGCCTCTTCCCACCCCACCGACCCCATAAACCCCACCTATTGCCTCTTCCCACCCCACCGACCCCATAAACCCCAACTACTGCCTCTTCCCACCCCAACTACTGCCTCTTCCCACCCCACCGACCCCATAAACCCCAACTATTGGGTCTCCACTCCCCATTTCTCACCAAAAACCCCAAACATTGTCTCTTCCCACCCCATTTCTCACGGCTCACCCCAACTATTGCCTCTTCCCACCCCACCGACCCCATAAACCCCAACTATTGCCTCTTCCCACCCCACCGACCCCATAAACCCCAACTACTGCCTCTTCCCACCCCACCGACCCCATAAACCCCAACTATTGCCTCTTCCCACCCCACCGACCCCATAAAACCCAACTATTGCCTCTTCTCACCCCAACTATTGCCTCTTCCCACCCCAACTACTGCCTCTTCCCACCCCACCGACCCCATAAACCCCACCTATTGCCTCTTCCCATCCCACCGACCCCATAAACCCCAACTATTGCCTCTTCCCACCCCAACTATTGCCTCTTCCCACCCCAACTACTGCCTCCTCCCACCCCACCGACCCCATAAACCCCAACTATTGGGTCTCCACACCCCATCCCTCCTTGAAAACCCCACCTATTGCCTCTTCCCACCCCAATGACCCCATAAACCCCGCCTATTACCTCTTCCCACCCCACCGACCCCATAAACCCCAACTACTGCCTCTTCCCACCCCATTTCTCACGGCTCACCCCAACTACTGCCTCTTCCCACCCCAACTATCGCCTCTTCCCACCCCACCGACCCCATAAACCCCGCCTATTGCCTCTTCCCACCCCACCAACCCCATAAACCCCAACTATTGCCTCTTCCCACCCCAACTATTACCTCTTCCCACCCCAATGACCCCATAAACCCCAACTATTGCCTCTTCCCACCCCAACTACTGCCTCTTCCCACCCCATTTCTCACGGCTCACCCCACCTATTACCTCTTCCCACCCCACCGACCCCATAAACCCCCACTACTGCCTCTTCCCACCCCACCGACCCCATAAACCCCAACTACTGCCTCTTCCCACCCCACCGACCCCATAAACCCCAACTACTGCCTCTTCCCACCCCACCGACCCCATAAACCCCAACTACTGCCTCTTCCCACCCCAACTATCGCCTCTTCCCACCCCACCGACCCCATAAACCCCGCCTATTGCCTCTTCCCACCCCACCAACCCCATAAACCCCAACTATTGCCTCTTCCCACCCCAACTATTACCTCTTCCCACCCCAATGACCCCATAAACCCCAACTATTGCCTCTTCCCACCCCAACTACTGCCTCTTCCCACCCCACCGACCCCATAAACCCCAACTATTGGGTCTCCACACCCCATTTCTCACCAAAAACCCCAACTATTGGGTCTCCACACCCCATTCCTCCTTGAAAACCCCAAATATTGGGTCTTCACACCCCATTCCTCCTGGAAAACCCCAACTATTGCCTCTTCCCACCCCACCGACCCCATAAACCCTAACTCTTCTCTCTTCCCTCCCCATTTCTCACCCAAAACCCCAAATATTGGGTCTCCACACCCCATTTCTCACAGCTCACCCCAACTATTGCCTCTTCCCACCCCACCGACCCCATAAACCCCAACTACTGCCTCTTCCCACCCCACCTACTGCCTCTTCCCACCCCACCGACCCCACAAACCCCAACTATTGCCTCTTCCCACCCCAACTATTGCCTCTTCCCACCCCAACTACTGCCTCTTCCCACCCCACCGACCCCATAAACCCCAACTATTGGGTCTCCACACCCCATTTCTCACCAAAAACCCCAACTATTGGGTGTCCACACCCCACCGACCCCATAAACCCCAACTACTGCCTCTTCCCACCCCAACTACTGCCTCTTCCCACCCCAACTACTGCCTCTTCCCACCCCACCGACCCCACAAACCCCAACTATTGGGTATCCACACCCCATTTCTCACCAAAAACCCCAACTACTGCCTCTTACCACCCCACCGACCCCACCGACCCCACAAACCCCACCTCCCCCCCCCCAGCTTATCCCAGGGGATCCCTCCAGCTCACCCCGGCGATGTTCCCCTCCCTTCCGCTCATGGACTGCAGCACGGCTTTGTCCAGGCCCAGCTTCAGGCTGGCTTTGTCGAACATCTCCCTCTCGTATGAGTTGCGCGTGATCAGGCGGTAAACCTTCACCGCTTTGCTCTGCCCGATGCGGTGGCAGCGAGCCTGGGCCTAAAGGGGGGCAAAGGGGGGGGTAAGGGGGGCAAAGGGGGCAAAGGGGGGGGAAGGGGGGGCAAAGGGGGGGAAAGGGGGGAAAGGGGGGGACAAAGGGGGGGGAAAGGGGGGGAAAGGGGGGGGGAAGGGGGGGGGAAGGGGGGGCAAAGGGGGGCAAAGGGGGGCAAAGGGGGGGCAAAGGGGGGGCAAAGGGGGGGCAAAGGGGGACAATGAGGGGGAAAGGGGGGGCAAAGGGGGGGGAAAGGGGGGCAAAGGGGGGCAAAGGGGGGCAAAGGGGGGCAAAGGGGGGGGAAAGGGGGGAAAGGGGGGGAAAGGGGGGGAAAGGGGGGGGGGAAGGGGGGGGAAAGGGGGGGGAAGGGGGGCAAAGGGGGGGGAAGGGGGGCAAAGGGGGGGGAAAGGGGGGGGAAAGGGGGGGAAAGGGGGGGAAAGGGGGGGAAAGGGGGAGAAAAGGGGGGCAAAGGGGGGCAAAGGGGTCAAAGGGGGGGTCAAAGGGGGCAAAGGGGGGCAAAGGGGGGGCAAAGGGGGGGAAAGGGGGGGCAAAGGGGGGCAAAGGGGGGCAAAGGGGGGGCAAAGGGGGGAAAGTGGGGGAAAGAGGGGGGAAAGAGGGGGGAAAGAGGGGGGAAAGGGGGGGGAAAGGGGGGGAAAGGGGGGGAAAGGGGGGGGAAAGGGGGGGAAAGGGGGGGAAAGGGGCGGAAAGGGGGGGAAAGGGGGGGAAAGGGGGGGAAAGGGGGGGAAAGGGGGGGACAAAGGGGGGGAAAGGGGGGGAAAGGGGGGGAATGGGGGGGAAAGGGGGGAGAAAGGGGGGAGAAAGGGGGGGCAAGGGGGGGCAAGGGGGGGCAAGGGGGGGCAAGGGGGGGCAAGGGGGGGAAAGGGGGGGAAAGGGGGGGAAGGGGGGGAAGGGGGGAAAGGGGGGAAGGGGGGGAAGGGGGG
The DNA here is from genome assembly GCF_016699485.2 of Gallus gallus. Taxonomy (NCBI): domain Eukaryota; kingdom Metazoa; phylum Chordata; class Aves; order Galliformes; family Phasianidae; genus Gallus; species Gallus gallus. The sequence continues at coordinate 64,976 of NW_024095956.1, read as the reverse complement.
GAAGGGGGGGAAGGGGGGAAAGGGGGGGAAGGGGGGAAAGGGGGGGCAAAGGGGGGCAAAGGGGAGCAAAGGGGGGGAAAGGGGGGGAAAGGGGGGGAAAGGGGGGGGTAAAGGGGGGGGGGAAGGGGGGGGGGAAGGGGGGGGGGAAGGGGGGGGGAAGGGGGGGGGAAGGGGGGGGGAAGGGGGGGGGGAAGGGGGGGAAAGGGGGGGCAAAGGGGGGCAAAGGGGGGGGAAAGGGGGGGGAAAGGGGGGGAAAGGGGGGGAAAGGGGGGGAAAGGGGGGGCAAAGGGGGGCAAAGGGGCAAAGGGGGGGCAAAGGGGGGGTAAGGGGGGGGTAAGGGGGGGGTAAGGGGGGGCGAGGGGGGGAAAAGAGGGGGAAAGGGGGGGAAAGGGGGGGGAAAGGGGGGGGAAAGGGGGGGAAAGGGGGGGAAAGGGGGGTAAAGGGGGGGGATAAAGGGGGGGGGAAGGGGGGCGAAGGGGGGGGCGAAGGGGGGGAAAGGGGGGAAAGGGGGGCAAAGGGGGGCAAAGGTGGGGGCAAAGGGGGGGAAAGGGGGGGAAAAGGGGGGGAAAAGGGGGGGCGAAGGGGGGGCGAAGGGGGGGCGAAGGGGGGCGAAGGGGGGGCGAAGGGGGGGGAAAGGGGGGGGAAAGGGGGGGGAAAGGGGGGGGAAAGGGGGGGGAAAGGGGGGGAAAGGGGGGGGAAAGGGGGACAAAGGGGGGGCAAAGGGGGGGCAAAGGGGGGCAAAGGGGGGCAAAGGGGGGGCAAAGGGGGGGCAAAGGGGGGGACAAAGGGGGGACAAAGGGGGGGGAAAGGGGGGGGAAAGGGGGGGGACAAGGGGGGACAAGGGGGGACAAGGGGGGACAAGGGGGGGGACAAAGGGGGGGACAAAGGGGGGGGACAAAGGGGGGGGACAAAGGGGGGGGACAAAGGGGGGGGACAAAGGGGGGGGCAGAGGGGGGGAAAGGGGGGGAAAGGGGGGGAAAGGGGGGGAAAGGGGGGGAAAGGGGGGGAAAGGGGGGGAAAGGGGGGGAAAGGGGTCAAAGGGGTCAAAGGGGGGCAAAGGGGGCAAAGGGGGGCAAAGGGGGGAGAAAGGGGGGAGAAAGGGGGGAGAAAGGGGGGAGAAAGGGGGGAGAAAGGGGGGAGAAAGGGGTCAAAGGGGTCAAAAAGGGGCAAAGGGGGGAAAGGGGGGGAAAGGGGGGAAAGGGGGGAAAGGGGGGAAAGGGGGGGGAAAGGGGGGGCAAAGGGGGGGCAAAGGGGGGCAAAGGGGGGGGCAAAGGGGGGTAGGGTGAGGGGGGACCCCTCAAAGCCGACCCTTTGTGCTTACAAAATCCCATTAAGATGGCGTCAGTGGGGCACCAAAGCACATTTAAAGGGGGGGCTGTGGGGTCCCAAAGCCAAAATCCCATTGATTTGGGGCCAATGGGGCACCAAAATCCCATTGATTTGGAGTCAATGGGGCACCAAAAGCTCATTAAAGGGGGGGCTGTGGGGTCCCAAAGCCGAAATCCCATTGATTTGGGGTCAATGGGGCACCAAAATCCCATTAAAGGGGGGCCCCAAAGCCAAAATCCCATTGATTTGGGGTCAATGGGGCACCAAAATCCCATCAAAGTGGGGGCTGTGGGGCCCTAAAGCCAAAATCCCATTGATTTGGGGTCAATGGGGCACCAAAATCCCATTGATTTGGGGTCAATGGGGCACCAAAGCACAAAGTGGGGCCCCAATACCAAAATCCCATTGATTTGGGGTCAGTGGGGCACCAAAGCACATTAAAGGGGGGGCTGTGGGGTCCCAATGTCAAAATCCCATTGATTTGGGGCCAATGGGGCATCAAAACGCATTAAAGGGGGGCCCTAAAGCCAAAATCCCATTGATTTGGGGTCAATGGGGCACCAAAATCCCATTGATTTGGAGTCAATGGGGCACCAAAGCACATTAAAGGGGGGGCTGTGGGGCCCCAATGTCAAAATCCCATTGATTTGGGGTCAATGGGGTAACAAAATCCCATTGATTTGGGGTAAATGGGGCACCAAAGCACATTAAAGGGGGGGCTGTGGGGCCCCAATGTCAAAATCCCATTGATTTGGGGTCAATGGGGCACCAAAAGCTCATTAAAGGCGGGTCCGTGGGGCCCCAAAGCCAAAATCCCATTGATTTGGGGTCAATGGGGCACCAAAATCCCATCAAAGTGGGGGCTGTGGGGCCCTAAAGCCAAAATCCCATTGATTTGGGGCCAATGGGGCACCAAAAACCCGTTAAAGGGGGGCCCCAATACCAAAATCCCATTGATTTGGAGTCAATGGGCACCAAAATCCCATCAAAGTGGGGGCTGTGGGGCCCTAAAGCCAAAATCCCATTGATTTGGGGTCAATGGGGCACCAAAATCCCATTGATTTGGGGTCAATGGGGCACCAAAATCCCATCAAAGTGGGGGCTGTAGGGTCCCAAAGCCAAAATCCCATTGATTTGGGGTCAATGGGGCAACAAAGTTACGGCCAAGGGGGGGCTGTGGGGCCCCAATGTCAAAATCCCATTGATTTGGGGTCAATGGGGCACCAAAATCCCATTAAAGGGGGCCCCAATACCAAAATCCCATTGATTTGGGGTCAATGGGGCACCAAAATCCCATTGAGATGGGGTCAATGGGGCACCAAAGCACAAAGTGGGGGCCCCCAATACCAAAATCCCATTGATTTGGGGTCAGTGGGGCACCAAAGCACATTAAAGGGGGGGCTGTGGGGTCCCAAAGCCGAAATCCCATTGATTTGGGGTCAATGGGGCACCAAACCCCAAATCCCACCAAGATGGCGTCAAGGGGACCCCAAATGTCAGCAAGATGGAGTCAAGGGGACCCCAAACCCCAACCCCTTTGAGAAGGACCCCAACCCCCCCGTCCCACAGACACGCGCCCCGCGTCCCCCCCAACCTGGAGGTCGTTTTGGGGGTTCCAGTCGGAGTCGAAGATGATGCAGGTGTCGGCGACCCATGCACCCCAAACCCCAAATCCCACCAAGATGGAGCCAATGGGACCCCAAACCCCACCAAGATGGTATCAAGGGGACCCCAAATCCCACCTAAATGGCGTCAAGGAGACCCCAAATCTCAACAAGATGGAGTCAAGGGGACCCCAAATCCCACAAAGATGGAGTCAAGGGGACCCCAAATCTGAACAAGATGGCGTCAAGGGGACCCCAAATCGCACCAAGACGGAGTCAAGGGGACCCCAAATCCCACCAAGACGGAGTCAAGGGGACCCCAAACCCCAAATGCCGCCAAGATGGAGTCAAGGGGACCCCAAATCCCACCAAGACAGCGTCAAGGGGACCCCAAACCCCAAATGCCACCAAGATGGCGTCAAGGGGACCCCAAATCTCAACAAGACGGAGTCAAGGACACCTCAAATCCTACCAAGATGGTGTCAAGGGGACCCTAAATCTCAGCAAGATGGCGTCAAGGGGACCCCAAATCCCACCAAGATGGCGTCAAGGGGACCCCAAACCCCAAATCCCACCAAGATGGTGTCAAAGGGACCCCAAATATCATCAAGATGGTATCAAAGGGACCCCAAATCCTACCAAGATGGCGTCAAGGGGACCCCCAAACCCCAACCCCCCCGTCCCACAGACACGCGCCCCGCGTGCCCCCCAACCTGGAGGTCGTTTTGGGGGTTCCAGTCGGAGTCGAAGATGATGCAGGTGTCAGCGACCCATGCACCCCAACCCCCAAATCCCACCAAGATGGAGTCAAGGGGACCCCAAATCCGACCAAGATGGAGTCAATGGGACCCCAAATGCCACCAAGATGGCGTCAAGGGGACCCCAAATCTCAACAAGATGGCGTCAAGGGGACCCCAAACCCCACCAAGACGGAGTCAAGGGGACCCCAAACCCCACCAAGACGGAGTCAAGGGGACCCCAAACCCCAAATGCTGCCAAGATGGAGTCAAGGGGACCCCAAATCCTACCAAGATGGAGTCAAGGGGACCCCAAATCTCACCAAGACGGAGTCAAGGGGACCCCAAACCCCAAATGCTGCCAAGATGGAGTCAAGGGGACCCCAAATCCCTCCAAGATGGCGTCAAGGGGACCCCAAATGTCATTAAGATGGAGTCAAGGGGACCCCAAATCCTACCAAGATGGAGCCAAGGGGACCCCGAATGCCACCAAGATGGCGTCAAGGGGACCCCAAATCTCAACAAGATGGCGTCAGGGGGACCCCCAACCCCAACCCCTTTGAGAAGGACCCCAACCCCCCCGTCCCACAGACACGCGCCCCGCGTCCCCCCCAACCTGGAGGTCGTTTTGGGGGTTCCAGTCGGAGTCGAAGATGATGCAGGTGTCGGCGACCCATGCACCCCAACCCCCAAATCCCACCAAGATGGAGCCAATGGGACCCCAAACCCCACCAAGATGGTATCAAGGGGACCCCAAATCCCACCTAAATGGCGTCAAGGAGACCCCAAATCTCAACAAGATGGAGTCAAGGGGACCCCAAATCCCACAAAGATGGAGTCAAGGGGACCCCAAATCTGAACAAGATGGCGTCAAGGGGACCCCAAATCGCACCAAGACGGAGTCAAGGGGACCCCAAATCCCACCAAGACGGAGTCAAGGGGACCCCAAACCCCAAATGCCGCCAAGATGGAGTCAAGGGGACCCCAAATCCCACCAAGACAGCGTCAAGGGGACCCCAAACCCCAAATGCCACCAAGATGGCGTCAAGGGGACCCCAAATCTCAACAAGACGGAGTCAAGGACACCTCAAATCCTACCAAGATGGTGTCAAGGGGACCCTAAATCTCAGCAAGATGGCGTCAAGGGGACCCCAAATCCCACCAAGATGGCGTCAAGGGGACCCCAAACCCCAAATCCCACCAAGATGGTGTCAAAGGGACCCCAAATCTCATCAAGATGGTATCAAAGGGACCCCAAATCCTACCAAGATGGCGTCAAGGGGACCCCCAAACCCCAACCCCCCCGTCCCACAGACACGCGCCCCGCGTGCCCCCCAACCTGGAGGTCGTTTTGGGGGTTCCAGTCGGAGTCGAAGATGATGCAGGTGTCAGCGACCCATGCACCCCAACCCCCAAATCCCACCAAGATGGAGTCAAGGGGACCCCAAATCCGACCAAGATGGAGTCAATGGGACCCCAAATGCCACCAAGATGGCGTCAAGGGGACCCCAAATCTCAACAAGATGGCGTCAAGGGGACCCCAAACCCCACCAAGACGGAGTCAAGGGGACCCCAAACCCCACCAAGACGGAGTCAAGGGGACCCCAAACCCCAAATGCTGCCAAGATGGAGTCAAGGGGACCCCAAATCCTACCAAGATGGAGTCAAGGGGACCCCAAATCTCACCAAGACGGAGTCAAGGGGACCCCAAACCCCAAATGCTGCCAAGATGGAGTCAAGGGGACCCCAAATCCCTCCAAGATGGCGTCAAGGGGACCCCAAATGTCATTAAGATGGAGTCAAGGGGACCCCAAATCCTACCAAGATGGAGCCAAGGGGACCCCGAATGCCACCAAGATGGCGTCAAGGGGACCCCAAATCTCAACAAGATGGCGTCAGGGGGACCCCCAACCCCAACCCCTTTGAGAAGGACCCCAACCCCCCCCGTCCCACAGACACGCGCCCCGCGTCCCCCCCAACCTGGAGGTCGTTTTGGGGGTTCCAGTCGGAGTCGAAGATGATGCAGGTGTCGGCGACCCATGCACCCCAACCCCCAAATCCCACCAAGATGGAGTCAAGGGGACCCCAAATCTCACCAAGACAGAGTCAAGGGGACCCCAAATCCTACCAAGATGGCGTCAAGAGGACCCCAAACCCCACCAAGGTGGTGTCAAGGGGACCCCAAACCCCAAATGCTGCCAAGATGGAGCCAAGGGGACCCCAAATCCGACCAAGATGGAGTCAAGGGGACCCCAAACCCCAAATGCCACCCAGATGGAGTCAAGGGGACCCCAAACCCCAAATCCCACCAAGATGGAGTCAAGGGGACCCCCAAATCCTACCAAGACGGAGTCAAGGGGACCCCAAACCTCAAATGCCGCCAAGATGGAGTCAAGGGGTCCCCAAATCTCATCAAGATGGCGTCAAGGGGACCCCAAACCCCTCCAAGATGGAGTCAATGGGACCCCAAACCCCACCAAGGTGGTGTCAAGGGGACCCCAAACACCAAATGCCTCCAAGATGGCGTCAAGGGGACCCCAAATCCCACCAAGACGGAGTCAAGGGGACCCCAAACCCCAAATCCCACCAAGATGGTGTCAAAGGGACCCCAAATCTCATCAAGATGGTATCAAAGGGACCCCAAACCCCTCCAAGATGGAGTCAATGGGACCCCAACCCCCACCAAGATGGCGTCAAGGGGACCCCCAAACCCCAACCCCCCCGTCCCACAGACACGCGACCCGCGTGCCCCCCAACCTGGAGGTCGTTTTGGGGGTTCCAGTCGGAGTCGAAGATGATGCAGGTGTCGGCGACCCATGCACCCCAACCCCCAAATCCCAGCAAGATGGAGTCAAGGGGACCCCAAATCCGACCAAGATGGAGTCAAGGGGACCACAAATCCCACCAAGACGGAGTCAAGGGGACCCCAAATCCTACCAAGATGGTATCAAGGGAACCCCAAATCTCAGCAAGATGGCATCAAGGACACCCCAAATCCCACCAAGATGGAGTCAATGGGACCCCAAATCCCACCAAGATGGTGTCAATGGGACCCTAAATCTCAGCAAGATGGCGTCAAGGGGACCCCAAATCCCACCAAGATGGAGTCAAGGGGACCCCAAACCCCAAATGCCGCCAAGATGGAGTCAAGGGGACCCCAAACCCCTCCAAGATGGCGTCAAGGGGACCCCAAATGTCATTAAGATGGAGTCAAGGGGACCCCAAATCCTACCAAGATGGCGTCAAGGGGACCCCCAACCCCAACCCCTTTGAGAAGGACCCCAACCCCCCCGTCCCACAGACACGCGCCCCGCGTGCCCCCCAACCTGGAGGTCGTTTTGGGGGTTCCAGTCGGAGTCGAAGATGATGCAGGTGTCGGCGACCCATGCACCCCAAACCCCAAATCCCACCAAGATGGTGTCAAGGAGACCCCAAATCTCAACAAGATGGAGTCAAGGGGACCCCAAATCCTACCAAGATGGTATCAAGGGAACCCCAAATCTCACCAAGATGGCATCAAGGACACCCCAAATCCCACCAAGATGGAGTCAATGGGACCCCAAATCCCACCAAGATGGTGTCAATGGGACCCTAAATCTCAGCAAGATGGCGTCAAGGGGACCCCAAATCCCACCAAGATGGAGTCAAGGGGACCCCAAACCCCAAATGCCGCCAAGATGGAGTCAAGGGGACCCCAAACCCCTCCAAGATGGCGTCAAGGGGACCCCAAATGTCATTAAGATGGAGTCAAGGGGACCCCAAATCCTACCAAGATGGCGTCAAGGGGACCCCCAACCCCAACCCCTTTGAGAAGGACCCCAACCCCCCCGTCCCACAGACACGCGCCCCGCGTGCCCCCCAACCTGGAGGTCGTTTTGGGGGTTCCAGTCGGAGTCGAAGATGATGCAGGTGTCGGCGACCCATGCACCCCAAACCCCAAATCCCACCAAGATGGTGTCAAGGAGACCCCAAATCTCAACAAGATGGAGTCAAGGGGACCCCAAATCCTACCAAGATGGAGTCAAGGGGACCCCAAATCTCACCAAGACGGAGTCAAGGGGACCCCAAACCCCAAATGCTGCCAAGATGGAGTCAAGGGGACCCCAAATCCCTCCAAGATGGCGTCAAGGGGACCCCAAATGTCATTAAGATGGAGTCAAGGGGACCCCAAATCCTACCAAGATGGAGCCAAGGGGACCCCGAATGCCACCAAGATGGCGTCAAGGGGACCCCAAATCTCAACAAGATGGCGTCAGGGGGACCCCCAACCCCAACCCCTTTGAGAAGGACCCCAACCCCCCCGTCCCACAGACACGCGCCCCGCGTCCCCCCCAACCTGGAGGTCGTTTTGGGGGTTCCAGTCGGAGTCGAAGATGATGCAGGTGTCGGCGACCCATGCACCCCAACCCCCAAATCCCACCAAGATGGAGCCAATGGGACCCCAAACCCCACCAAGATGGTATCAAGGGGACCCCAAATCCCACCTAAATGGCGTCAAGGAGACCCCAAATCTCAACAAGATGGAGTCAAGGGGACCCCAAATCCCACAAAGATGGAGTCAAGGGGACCCCAAATCTGAACAAGATGGCGTCAAGGGGACCCCAAATCGCACCAAGACGGAGTCAAGGGGACCCCAAATCCCACCAAGACGGAGTCAAGGGGACCCCAAACCCCAAATGCCGCCAAGATGGAGTCAAGGGGACCCCAAATCCCACCAAGACAGCGTCAAGGGGACCCCAAACCCCAAATGCCACCAAGATGGCGTCAAGGGGACCCCAAATCTCAACAAGACGGAGTCAAGGACACCTCAAATCCTACCAAGATGGTGTCAAGGGGACCCTAAATCTCAGCAAGATGGCGTCAAGGGGACCCCAAATCCCACCAAGATGGCGTCAAGGGGACCCCAAACCCCAAATCCCACCAAGATGGTGTCAAAGGGACCCCAAATCTCATCAAGATGGTATCAAAGGGACCCCAAATCCTACCAAGATGGCGTCAAGGGGACCCCCAAACCCCAACCCCCCCCGTCCCACAGACACGCGCCCCGCGTGCCCCCCAACCTGGAGGTCGTTTTGGGGGTTCCAGTCGGAGTCGAAGATGATGCAGGTGTCAGCGACCCATGCACCCCAACCCCCAAATCCCACCAAGATGGAGTCAAGGGGACCCCAAATCCGACCAAGATGGAGTCAATGGGACCCCAAATGCCACCAAGATGGCGTCAAGGGGACCCCAAATCTCAACAAGATGGCGTCAAGGGGACCCCAAACCCCACCAAGACGGAGTCAAGGGGACCCCAAACCCCACCAAGACGGAGTCAAGGGGACCCCAAACCCCAAATGCTGCCAAGATGGAGTCAAGGGGACCCCAAATCCTACCAAGATGGAGTCAAGGGGACCCCAAATCTCACCAAGACGGAGTCAAGGGGACCCCAAACCCCAAATGCTGCCAAGATGGAGTCAAGGGGACCCCAAATCCCTCCAAGATGGCGTCAAGGGGACCCCAAATGTCATTAAGATGGAGTCAAGGGGACCCCAAATCCTACCAAGATGGAGCCAAGGGGACCCCGAATGCCACCAAGATGGCGTCAAGGGGACCCCAAATCTCAACAAGATGGCGTCAGGGGGACCCCCAACCCCAACCCCTTTGAGAAGGACCCCAACCCCCCCCGTCCCACAGACACGCGCCCCGCGTCCCCCCCAACCTGGAGGTCGTTTTGGGGGTTCCAGTCGGAGTCGAAGATGATGCAGGTGTCGGCGACCCATGCACCCCAACCCCCAAATCCCACCAAGATGGAGTCAAGGGGACCCCAAATCTCACCAAGACAGAGTCAAGGGGACCCCAAATCCTACCAAGATGGCGTCAAGAGGACCCCAAACCCCACCAAGGTGGTGTCAAGGGGACCCCAAACCCCAAATGCTGCCAAGATGGAGCCAAGGGGACCCCAAATCCGACCAAGATGGAGTCAAGGGGACCCCAAACCCCAAATGCCACCCAGATGGAGTCAAGGGGACCCCAAACCCCAAATCCCACCAAGATGGAGTCAAGGGGACCCCCAAATCCTACCAAGACGGAGTCAAGGGGACCCCAAACCTCAAATGCCGCCAAGATGGAGTCAAGGGGTCCCCAAATCTCATCAAGATGGCGTCAAGGGGACCCCAAACCCCTCCAAGATGGAGTCAATGGGACCCCAAACCCCACCAAGGTGGTGTCAAGGGGACCCCAAACACCAAATGCCTCCAAGATGGCGTCAAGGGGACCCCAAATCCCACCAAGACGGAGTCAAGGGGACCCCAAACCCCAAATCCCACCAAGATGGTGTCAAAGGGACCCCAAATCTCATCAAGATGGTATCAAAGGGACCCCAAACCCCTCCAAGATGGAGTCAATGGGACCCCAACCCCCACCAAGATGGCGTCAAGGGGACCCCCAAACCCCAACCCCCCCGTCCCACAGACACGCGACCCGCGTGCCCCCCAACCTGGAGGTCGTTTTGGGGGTTCCAGTCGGAGTCGAAGATGATGCAGGTGTCGGCGACCCATGCACCCCAACCCCCAAATCCCAGCAAGATGGAGTCAAGGGGACCCCAAATCCGACCAAGATGGAGTCAAGGGGACCACAAATCCCACCAAGACGGAGTCAAGGGGACCCCAAATCCTACCAAGATGGTATCAAGGGAACCCCAAATCTCAGCAAGATGGCATCAAGGACACCCCAAATCCCACCAAGATGGAGTCAATGGGACCCCAAATCCCACCAAGATGGTGTCAATGGGACCCTAAATCTCAGCAAGATGGCGTCAAGGGGACCCCAAATCCCACCAAGATGGAGTCAAGGGGACCCCAAACCCCAAATGCCGCCAAGATGGAGTCAAGGGGACCCCAAACCCCTCCAAGATGGCGTCAAGGGGACCCCAAATGTCATTAAGATGGAGTCAAGGGGACCCCAAATCCTACCAAGATGGCGTCAAGGGGACCCCCAACCCCAACCCCTTTGAGAAGGACCCCAACCCCCCCGTCCCACAGACACGCGCCCCGCGTGCCCCCCAACCTGGAGGTCGTTTTGGGGGTTCCAGTCGGAGTCGAAGATGATGCAGGTGTCGGCGACCCATGCACCCCAAACCCCAAATCCCACCAAGATGGTGTCAAGGAGACCCCAAATCTCAACAAGATGGAGTCAAGGGGACCCCAAATCCTACCAAGATGGTATCAAGGGAACCCCAAATCTCACCAAGATGGCATCAAGGACACCCCAAATCCCACCAAGATGGAGTCAATGGGACCCCAAATCCCACCAAGATGGTGTCAATGGGACCCTAAATCTCAGCAAGATGGCGTCAAGGGGACCCCAAATCCCACCAAGATGGAGTCAAGGGGACCCCAAACCCCAAATGCCGCCAAGATGGAGTCAAGGGGACCCCAAACCCCTCCAAGATGGCGTCAAGGGGACCCCAAATCCCACCAAGATGGAGTCAAGGGGACCCCAAATCCCACCAAGATGGAGTCAAGGGGACCCCAAACCTCAACAAGATGGCGCCCCCTGGACCGCCAACCCCAACCCCTTTGAGAAGGACCCCAACCCCCCCCGTCCCACAGACACGCGACCCGCGTGCCCCCCAACCTGGAGGTCGTTTTGGGGGTTCCAGTCGGAGTCGAAGATGATGCAGGTGTCAGCGACCCATGCACCCCAACCCCCAAATCCCACCAAGATGGAGTCAAGGGGACCCCAAATCCGACCAAGATGGAGTCAATGGGACCCCAAATGCCACCAAGATGGCGTCAAGGGGACCCCAAATCTCAACAAGATGGCGTCAAGGGGACCCCAAACCCCACCAAGACGGAGTCAAGGGGACCCCAAACCCCACCAAGACGGAGTCAAGGGGACCCCAAACCCCAAATGCTGCCAAGATGGAGTCAAGGGGACCCCAAATCCTACCAAGATGGAGTCAAGGGGACCCCAAATCTCACCAAGACGGAGTCAAGGGGACCCCAAACCCCAAATGCTGCCAAGATGGAGTCAAGGGGACCCCAAATCCCTCCAAGATGGCGTCAAGGGGACCCCAAATGTCATTAAGATGGAGTCAAGGGGACCCCAAATCCTACCAAGATGGAGCCAAGGGGACCCCGAATGCCACCAAGATGGCGTCAAGGGGACCCCAAATCTCAACAAGATGGCGTCAGGGGGACCCCCAACCCCAACCCCTTTGAGAAGGACCCCAACCCCCCCGTCCCACAGACACGCGCCCCGCGTCCCCCCCAACCTGGAGGTCGTTTTGGGGGTTCCAGTCGGAGTCGAAGATGATGCAGGTGTCGGCGACCCATGCACTCCAACCCCCAAATCCCACCAAGATGGAGTCAAGGGGACCCCAAATCTCACCAAGACAGAGTCAAGGGGACCCCAAATCCTACCAAGATGGCGTCAAGAGGACCCCAAACCCCACCAAGGTGGTGTCAAGGGGACCCCAAACCCCAAATGCTGCCAAGATGGAGCCAAGGGGACCCCAAATCCGACCAAGATGGAGTCAAGGGGACCCCAAACCCCAAATGCCACCCAGATGGAGTCAAGGGGACCCCAAACCCCAAATCCCACCAAGATGGAGTCAAGGGGACCCCCAAATCCTACCAAGACGGAGTCAAGGGGACCCCAAACCTCAAATGCCGCCAAGATGGAGTCAAGGGGTCCCCAAATCTCATCAAGATGGCGTCAAGGGGACCCCAAACCCCTCCAAGATGGAGTCAATGGGACCCCAAACCCCACCAAGGTGGTGTCAAGGGGACCCCAAACACCAAATGCCTCCAAGATGGCGTCAAGGGGACCCCAAATCCCACCAAGACGGAGTCAAGGGGACCCCAAACCCCAAATCCCACCAAGATGGTGTCAAAGGGACCCCAAATCTCATCAAGATGGTATCAAAGGGACCCCAAACCCCTCCAAGATGGAGTCAATGGGACCCCAACCCCCACCAAGATGGCGTCAAGGGGACCCCCAAACCCCAACCCCCCCGTCCCACAGACACGCGACCCGCGTGCCCCCCAACCTGGAGGTCGTTTTGGGGGTTCCAGTCGGAGTCGAAGATGATGCAGGTGTCGGCGACCCATGCACCCCAACCCCCAAATCCCACCAAGATGGAGTCAAGGGGACCCCAAATCCGACCAAGATGGAGTCAAGGGGACCACAAATCCCACCAAGACGGAGTCAAGGGGACCCCAAATCCTACCAAGATGGTATCAAGGGAACCCCAAATCTCAGCAAGATGGCATCAAGGACACCCCAAATCCCACCAAGATGGAGTCAATGGGACCCCAAATCCCACCAAGATGGTGTCAATGGGACCCTAAATCTCAGCAAGATGGCGTCAAGGGGACCCCAAATCCCACCAAGATGGAGTCAAGGGGACCCCAAACCCCAAATGCCGCCAAGATGGAGTCAAGGGGACCCCAAACCCCTCCAAGATGGCGTCAAGGGGACCCCAAATGTCATTAAGATGGAGTCAAGGGGACCCCAAATCCTACCAAGATGGCGTCAAGGGGACCCCCAACCCCAACCCCTTTGAGAAGGACCCCAACCCCCCCGTCCCACAGACACGCGCCCCGCGTCCCCCCCAACCTGGAGGTCGTTTTGGGGGTTCCAGTCGGAGTCGAAGATGATGCAGGTGTCGGCGGCCGTCAGGTTGATGCCCAGCCCTCCCGCCCGCGTGCACAGCAGGAAGACGAAGCGATCCGAGTCGGGTTTGCTGAAGCGGTCGATGGCGGCCTGCCGGAGGTTGCCCCGCACGCGCCCGTCGATGCGCTCGTACAGGTACCTAGAAGCACAAAAAACCCTAAATCCATGGGGGTTCCGACCCCAAAGAGGGGTTTGGGGAGGTGGCGGGTGGGCTTCGGGGGTGGAAAGGTGGGTGGGAGTACATGGGGTGGGGTTGGGATTAAAGACAATGGGTGCAACGTCACTGAGCCCGAAAGCCGATGTGTGGGGTCCCAGCGACCCTAAAACCCAATGTGTGGGGACCCACTGACCCCAAAACCCAATGTGTGGGGTCCCACCGACCCCAAAACCCAACAGAAGGGATCCCACCAAGCCCAAAACCCAATGTGTGGGGACCCACTGACCCCAAAACCCAATGTGTGGGGTCCCACTGACCCCAAAACCCAACGTGTGGGGTCCCACTGACCCTAAAACCCAATGTGTGGGGTCCCACTGACCCCAAAACCCAATGTATGTCAACCCAGCAACCCCAAAACCCAACGTGTGGGGTCCCACTGACCCCAAAACCCAACATATGTCAACCCAGCGACCCCAAAGCCCAATGTGTGGGGTCCCACCGACCCCAAAACCCAATGTGTGGGGTCCCACCAACCCCAAAACCCAATGTATGTCAACCCAGCAACCCCAAAACCCAACGTGTGGGGTCCCACTGACCCCAAAACCCAACGTATGTCAACCCAGCGACCGCAAAGCCCAATGTGTGGGGTCCCACTGACCCCAAAACCCAATGTGTGGGGTCCCAGCGACCCCAAAACCCCATGTGTGGGGTCCCACAGACACCAAAACCCAATGTGTGGGGACCCACCGACCCCAAAACCCAACAGAAGGGATCCCACCGACACCAAAACCCAATGTGTGGAGCCCCACCGACCCCAAAACCCAATGTACGGGGTCCCACTGATCCTAAAACCCAATGTGTGGGGTCCCACTGACCCCAAAGCCCAATGTGAGGGGTCCCACTGACCCTAAAACCAAATGTGTGGGGACCCACCGACCCCAAAACCCAACAGAAGGGATCCCACCGACCCCAAAACCCAACGTGTGGGGTAGAACTGACCCCAAAACCCAACACGTCATCTCACCGACCCTAAAACCCAACGTGTGGGGTCCCACTGGCCCTATAACCCAACGTATGTCAACCCACTGACCCCAAAAACCAATGTACGTGATCTCACCAACCACAAAACCCAATGTGTGGGGTCCCACTGACCCTAAAACCCAATGGGTGGGGTCCCACTGACCCCAAAACCCAATGTGTGGGGTCCTACCGACCCCAAAACCCAATGTGTGGGGTCCCATCGATCCTAAAACCCAATGTCTGGGGTCCCACTGACCCTAAAACCCAACATATGTCATCCCACCAACCCCAAAACCCAACATGTAGAGCCCCACCAACCCCAAAACCCAACGTGTGGAGCCCCGTCGCCCCCAAAACCCATCATATGGTTCCCACCAACCCCAAAACCCAACGTGTAGAGCCCCACCAACCCCAAACCCCAACGTGTGGAGCCCCACCGACCCCAAAACCCATCATATGGTTCCCACCAACCCCAAAACCCAACGTGTGGTGCCCCGCCAACCCCAAAACCCATCATATGGTTCCCCCCAACCCCAAAACCCATCATATGGTTCCCCCCAACCCCAAAACCCAACATGTGGAGCCCCGCCAACCCCAAAACCCAACGTATGTCATCCCATCGACCCCAAAACCCAACAGAAAGGGTCCCACCAACCCCAAAACCCAACATATGTGAACCCACCAACCCCAAAACCCAACATGTAGAGCCCCGCCGCCCCCAAAACCCAACGTGGGGAGCCCCACCAACCCCAAAGCACAACGTTTGGAGCCCCACCAACCCCAAAACCCAACGTGTGGAGCCCCGCCGCCCCCAAAACCCAACGTGTAGAGCCCCACCAACCCCAAACCCCAACGTGTGGAGCCCCACCGACCCCAAAACCCAACGTTTGGAGCACCACCAACCCCAAACCCCAACGTATGTGATCCCACCAACCCCAAAACCCAACAGAAAGGATCCCCCCAACCCCAAAACCCAATGTGTAGAGCCCCACCAACTGCAAAACCCAACATTTGGAGCCCCACCAACCCCAAAACCCAACGTTTGGAGCCCCACCAACTGAAAACCCAACATTTGGAGCCCCACCAACCCCAAAACCCAATGTGTGGACCCCCGCTGACCCCAAAACCCAACGTGTGGAGCCCCGCCGACCCCAAAACCCAACATGTGGAGCCCCACCAACCCCAAAACCCAACGTGTGTAGAGCCCCGCCGACCCCAAAACCCAACATATGTGATCCCCCCAACCCCAAAACCCAACGTTTGGAGCCCCGCCAACCCCAAAACCCAACGTATGTCATCCCATCGACCCCAAAACCCAACAGAAAGGGTCCCACCAACCCCAAAACCCAACATATGTGAACCCACCAACCCCAAAACCCAACATGTAGAGCCCCGCCGCCCCCAAAACCCAACATGTAGAGCCCCGCCGCCCCCAAAACCCAACGTGTGGAGCCCCACCAACCCCAAAACCCAATGTTTGGAGCCCCACCAACCCCAAAACCCAATGTTTGGAGCCCCACCAACCCCAAAGCACAACATGTAGAGCCCCACCGCCCCCAAAACCCGATGTGTAGAGCCCCACCAACCCCAAAACCCCAACGTGTGGAGCCCCGTCGCCCCCAAAACCCATCATATGGTTCCCACCAACCCCAAAACCCAACGTGTAGAGCCCCACCAACCCCAAAACCCAACGTGTGGTGCCCCGCCAACCCCAAAACCCATCGTATTGTTCCCCCCAACCCCAAAACCCAACATGTGGAGCCCCACCAACCCCAAAACCCAACGTTTGGAGCCCCACCAACCCCAAAACCCAATGTTTGGAGCCCCACCAACCCCAAAACCCAACGTTTGGAGCCCCACCAACCCCAAAACCCAATGTGTGGACCCCCGCTGACCCCAAAACCCAACGTGTAGAGCCCCACCAACCCCAAAGCACAACATGTAGAGCCCCGCCGCCCCCAAAACCCAACGTATGTCATCCCCCCAACCCCAAAACCCAACGTGGGGAGCCCCGCCGACCCCAAAACCCAACGTATGTCATCCCATCGACCCCAAAACCCAACAGAAAGGGTCCTACCAACCCCAAAACCCAACATGTGGAGCCCTGCTGACCCCAAAACCCATCATATGGTTCCCACTAACCCCAAAACCCAACAGAAAGGATCCTCCCAACCCCAAAACCCAACAGAAAGGATCCCCCGAACCCTAAAACCCAACCAAAACGATCCCACCAACCCCAAAACCCAACATGTAGAGCCCCGCCGACCCCAAAACCCACCATATGTGATCCCCCCAACCCCAAAACCCAACGTGTGGAGCCCCGCCGACCCGAAAACTAATGTGTAGAGCCCTACCAACCCCAAAACCCAACATATGTGATCCCCCCAACCCCAAAACCCAACGTGTGGAGCCCCACCAACCCCAAAACCCAACGTTTGGAGCCCCACCAACTGCAAAACCCAACATTTGGAGCCCCACCAACCCCAAAACCCAATGTGTGGACCCCCGCTGACCCCAAAACCCAACGTGTAGAGCCCCACCAACCCCAAAACCCAACGTGTGGTGTCCCACCGACCCCAAAACCCAACAGAAAGGATCCTCCCAACCCCAAAACCCAACATATGTGAACCCACCAACCCCAAAACCCAACAAAAAGGATCCTCCCATCCCCAAAACCCAACAGAAAGGATCCCCCCAACCCCAAAACCCAATGTGTAGAGCCCCCCCAACCCCAAAACCCAATGTGTAGAGCCCCACCAACCCCAAAGCACAACATGTAGAGCCCCGCCGCCCCCAAAACCCAACGTATGTCATCCCCCCAACCCCAAAACCCAACGTGGGGAGCCCCGCCGACCCCAAAACCCAACGTATGTCATCCCATCGACCCCAAAACCCAACAGAAAGGGTCCCACCAACCCCAAAACCCAACATATGTGATCCCACCAACCCCAAAACCCAACATGTAGAGCCCCGCCGACCCCAAAACCCACCATATGTGATCCCCCCAACCCCAAAACCCAACGTGGGGAGCCCCACCAACCCCAAAACCCATCATGTTGTTCCCCCCAACCCCAAAACCCAACGTTTGGAGCCCCACCAACCCCAAAACCCAACATATGTGATCCCACCTACCCCGAAACCCAACATGTAGAGACCCACCTACCCCAAAACCCAACGTTTGGAGCCCCACCAACCCCAAAACCCAACATATGTGATCCCACCTACCCCGAAACCCAACATGTAGAGACCCACCTACCCCAAAACCCAACGTTTGGAGCCCCACCAACCCCAAAACCCCAACGTGTGGAGCCCCGTCGCCCCCAAAACCCATCATATGGTTCCCACCAACCCCAAAACCCAACGTGTAGAGCCCCACCAACCCCAAACCCCAACGTGTAGAGCCCCACCAACCCCAAAACCCAACGTGTAGAGCCCCGCCGACCCCAAAACCCACCATATGTGATCCCCCCAACCCCAAAACCCAACGTTTGGAGCCCCGCCGCCCCCAAAACCCAACGTATGTCATCCCATCGACCCCAAAACCCAACAGAAAGGGTCCCACCAACCCCAAAACCCAACATATGTGAACCCACCAACCCCGAAACCCAACATGTAGAGACCCACCTACCCCAAAACCCAACGTTTGGAGCCCCACCAACCCCAAAACCCAACGTTTGGAGCCCCACCAACCCCAAAACCCAATGTTTGGAGCCCCACCAACTGCAAAACCCAACATTTCGAGCCCCACCAACCCCAAAACCCAATGTGTGGACCCCCGCTGACCCCAAAACCCAACGTTTGGAGCCCTACCAACCCCAAAACCCAACGTTTGGAGCCCCACCAACCCCAAAACCCAACATGTAGAGCCCCGCCGCCCCCAAAACCCAACGTGTGGTGCCCCGCCGACCCCAAAACCCATCATATTGTTCCCCCCAACCCCAAAACCCAACGTGTAGAGCCCCACCAACCCCAAACCCCAACGTGTAGAGCCCCACCAACCCCAAACCCCAACGTGTAGAGCCCCACCAACCCCAAAACCCAACGTGTAGAGCCCCACCAACCCCAAAGCACAACATGTAGAGCCCCGCCGCCCCCAAAACCCAACGTATGTCATCCCCCCAACCCCAAAACCCAACGTGGGGAGCCCCGCCGACCCCAAAACCCAACGTATGTCATCCCATCGACCCCAAAACCCAACAGAAAGGGTCCCACCAACCCCAAAACCCAACATATGTGAACCCACCAACCCCGAAACCCAACATGTAGAGACCCACCTACCCCAAAACCCAACGTTTGGAGCCCCACCAACCCCAAAACCCAATGTTTGGAGCCCCACCAACTGCAAAACCCAACATTTCGAGCCCCACCAACCCCAAAACCCAATGTGTGGACCCCCGCTGACCCCAAAACCCAACGTGTAGAGCCCCACCAACCCCAAAGCACAACATGTAGAGCCCTACCAACCCCAAAACCCAACGTTTGGAGCCCCACCAACCCCAAAACCCAACATGTAGAGCCCCGCCGCCCCCAAAACCCAACGTTTGGAGCCCCACCAACCCCAAAACCCAACGTTTGGAGCCCCACCAACCCCAAAACCCAACGTGTGGTGCCCCACCGACCCCAAAACCCAACAGAAAGGATCCCCCCAACCCCAAAACCCAACGTGTAGAGCCCCACCAACCCCAAAACCCAACGTGTGGTGCCCCGCCGACCCCAAAACCCAACGTATGTCATCCCATCGACCCCAAAACCCAACAGAAAGGGTCCCACCAACCCCAAAACCCAACATGTAGAGCCCCGCCGCCCCCAAAACCCGCCGCCCAGCCCCCCGAGGACCCCCCCCCCAAAACTGGACTTGCGGCCTCCCGCACCTCTTCTGGATGAGGTAATCCTCCAGGATGTCGAGGCAGCGCACCATCTGGGAGAAGACGAGCACCTTGTGGCCTCCAGCCTTGAGTTTGGGCAGCAGCTTGTCGAGGAGCACCAACTTCCCGGCCGAGCGCACCATGGCCTGCAGGTGGAAGTCGTGGGGGACGTGGTGGTGGCAGGAATCCCTGAACTCCGCCAGGATCTTCTCCTCGGCACCTGTTATGGGGTGGGGAGGAAGGTTTAAAGGGGGGGGAAAGCAGAGGGCTTCAAAAGGCTTCGGGAATAACGGGGGGAGAGAAGTGTTTGGGGGGCATTGAAATGGAATTGAGGGCGGTGGGGAATGGTCTTCTCCGTGTTATCGAAGCTGTCAGGTGAGGGGGGAGATGGGAAAACCCTGAATCCCATAAAACCCCACAATCTCGATGGATCCAAGTGGAAATCCCAACAGATTTAGGGCACTCAGACCCAAATATGGCGTCAGACAAGCAAAGAAACCCTATAAAAATGGGAATGGTGGCACTGGAGAACGCTCTCTTCCCATAGACCGGGTGGAGACGGAGATGGAAAACCCCAAATCCCACCAAACCCCAAATCTATATAGAAATCCCATCAGATTTAGGGCACTCAGACCCTACTATGGGGTCAGAAAAGCAAAGAAACCCCATAAAAGTGGGATTGGTGACATTGGAGAACGCTCTCTTCCCATAGACCGGATGGAGACGGGGATGAAAAACCCCAAATCCCACCAAACCCCAAATCTTATAGAAATCCCATCAGATTTAGGGCACTCAGACCCAACTATGGGGTCAGACAAGCAAAGAAACCCCATAAAATTGGGATTGGTGGCACTGGAGAACGCTCTCTTCCCATAGACCGGGTGAGGATGGAGATGGAAAACCCCAAATCTTACAGAAATCCCATCTATGGGGTCAGACAACCAAAGAAACCCCATAAAAGTGGGAATGGAGAACGTTCTCTTATCGAAGCTGTCGGGTGAGGTGGTGATGGGAAAACCCCCAAATCCCATAAAACCCCAAAATCCCGATGGATCCAAGTGGAAATCCCAACAGATTTAGGGTACTGAGAGTGAACTATGGGGTCAGAGAAGCAAAGAAACCCCATAAAAGTGGGATTGGTGCCATTGGAGAACGTTCTCTTATCGAAGCCGTCGGGTGAAGTGGAGATGGGAAAACCCTAAATCCCATAAAACCCCACAATCTCGATGGATCCAAGTGGAAATCCCAACAGATTTAGGGCACTCAGACCCAAATATGGCGTCAGACAAGCAAAGAAACCCCATAAAAGTGGGAATGGAGAACGTTCTCTTCCCATAGACCGGGTGAGGATGGAGATGGAAAACCCCAAATCTTACAGAAATCCCATCTATGGGGTCAGACAAGCAAAGAAACCCTATAAAAGTGGGATTGGTGGCACTGGAGAACGTTCTCTTATCGAAGCCGTTGGGTGAGGTGGAGATGGGAAAACCCCAAATCCCATAAAACCCCACAATCTCGATGGATCCAAGTGGAAATCCCAACAGATTTAGGGTACTGAGAGTGAACTATGGGGTCAGAGAAGCAAAGAAACCCCATAAAAGTGGGATTGGTGGCACTGGAGAACATTCTCTTATCGAAGCTGTCGGGTGAGGTGGAGATGGGAAAACCCCCAAATCCCATAAAACCCCAAAATCTCGATGGATCCAAGTGGAAATCCCAACAGATTTAGGGCACTCAGACCCAAATATGGCGTCAGAAAAGCAAAGAAACCCCATAAAAGTGGGAATGGAGAACGTTCTCTTCCCATAGACCGCGTGGAGATGGAGATGGAAAACCCCAAATCCCACCAAACCCCAAATCTTACAGAAACCCCATCTATGGGGTCAGACAAGCAAAGAAACCCCATAAAAGTGGGATTGGTGGCACTGGAGAACGCTCTCTTCCCATAGACCGGATGGAGATGGAAAACCCCAAATCCCAAATCTTACAGAAATCCCATCAGATTTAGGGCACTCAGACACAACTATGGGGTCAGACAGCAAAGAAACCCTATAAAAGTGGGAATGGTGGCACTGAAGAACGTTCTCTTCCCATAGACTGGATGGAGATGGAGATGGAAAACCCCAAATCCCACCAAACCCCAAATCTTACAGAAATCCCATCTATGGGGTCAGACAAGCAAAGAAACCCCATAGAAGTGGGAATGGTGACATTGGAGAACGCTCTCTTCCCATAGACCAGGTGTGGATGGAAATGGAAAACCCCAAATCCCACCAAACCCCAAATCCTACAGAAATCCCATCTATGGGGTCAGACAAGCAAAGAAACCCCATAGAAGTGGGAATGGTGACATTGGAGAACGCTCTCTTCCCATAGACCAGGTGTGGATGGAAATGGAAAACCCCAAATCCCACCAAACCCCAAATCCTACAGAAATCCCATCTATGGGGTCAGACAAGCAAAGAAACCCCATAGAAGTGGGAATGGTGACATTGGAGAACGCTCTCTTCCCATAGACCGGGTGAGGATGGAGATGAAAAACCCCAAACCCCTTCCAGATCCCGAAAACCTTCCCACGTCCCGTAGACGCCCCCACCCCGTAGGGCCCCGCCCCATAGGGCATCTCCTCACCCCCATACCGCCCCATATAGGGTTTTCCTTCCCCCCATCACCTCCCCCGTAGGGCATTTCCTCACCCCTATACCACCCCATAGGGTTCTTCCTCCACCCTCTACTACCCCATAGGGCATCTCCTCACCCCATACCACCCCATAGGGCATCTCCTCACCCCATACCGCCCCATAGGGCATCTCCTCACCCACCTACCACCCCATAGGGTTCTTCCTTCACCCCATAGGGCATCTCCTCACCCCTATACCGCCCCATAGGGTTCTTCCTTCACCCCATAGGGCATCTCCTTACCCCATACCACCCCATAGGGCATCTCCTCGCCCACCTATCACCCCATAGGGTTTTTCCTTCACCCCATAGGGCATCTCCTCACCCCCGTACCACCCCATATAGGGTTTTCCTTCCCCCCATCACCTCCCCCGTAGGGCATCTCCTCACCTCATACCACCCCATAGGGCCTTTCCTCACCCCCATACCACCCCATATAGGGTTTTCCTTCCCCCCATCACCTCCCCCGTCGGCCATTTCCCCAGCCCTATACCACCCCATAGGGTTCTTCCTCCACCCCATACCGACTCATAGGGCATTTCCTCAACCCATAGCGCCCCATAGGGCCTTTCCTCACCCCCATACCGCCCATATAGGGTTTTCCTTTCCCCCCATCACCTGCCCCATAGGGCATCTCCTCACCCCCATACCGCCCCATAGGGTTCTTCCTTCACCCCATAGGGCATCTCCTCACCCCCATACCACCCCATATAGGGTTTTCCTTCCCCCCATCACCTCCCCCGTAGGGCATCTCCTCACCCCCATACCACCCCATATAGGGTTTTCCTTCCCCCCATCACCTCCCCCGTAGGGCATCTCCTCACTCCATACCGCCCCATAGGGCATCTCCTCAGCCCCATACCACCCCACATAGGGTTTTCCTTCCCCCCATCACCTCCCCCGTCGGGCATTTCCTCACCCCTATACCACCCCATAGGGTTCTTCCTCCACCCTCTACTACCCCATAGGACATCTCCTCACCCCCATACCACTCCATAGGGTTCTTCCTCCACCCCATACTGCCCCATAGGGCATCTCCTCACCCCATACCGCCCCATAGGGTTCTTCCTCCACCCCATACCGCCCCATAGGGCATCTCCTCACCCCCATACCGCCCCATAGGGTTCTTCCTTCACCTTATAGGGCATTTCCTCACCCCCCCCACCACCCCATAGGGCATCTTCTCACCCCCATACCGCTCCATAGGGTTTTTCCTTCACCCCATAGGGCATCTTCTCACCCCCATACCGCTCCATAGGGTTTTTCCTTCACCCCATAGGGCATCTCCTCACCCCCATACCACCCCATAGGGCATCTCCTTACCCCATACCGCCCCATAGGGCATCTCCTTACCCCATACCACCCCATAGGGCATCTCCTCACCCCCATACCACCCCATATAGGGTTCTCCTTCCCCCCATCACCTCCCCCGTCGGCCATTTCCTCAGCCCTATATCACCCCCTATCTGTGGGGTTACCGTTGATGAGGTAGGGGTGATTGCAGCACTTGCGCAGCTCCATCATGGTGTTGAGGAGGTTGGGCATGTTGGTGTGGCCGACCCCTTTGGATAAGAAGGAGAAGTTCTTCTCTAAGATGGCCCTGTAGTATTTCTTTTGGACGTTGGTGAGTTCCACTTCGATGATGGTTTCCTGTTTCGGGGCCAGGTTTTTCTCCACGTCTTCTTTCAGGCGGCGGAGCATCATGGGTTTGAGGATGGCTTGGAGCTTTTGGACCTGTTTTGGGGTCATGGAGTCATTTAGGGGGATGAAAAAGAGGGCTAAAAGGGGTTTTTTGTTGTAGGGTTTTTTATAGGGGATGGTCCACTCACCTGCTCTTCCGTTTTGAGGTCGCCGAAGTCTTTGAGGAATTCGGCTTCGGAAGGGAATTGAGACGGCTCCAAGAAGTGGAGGAGGGAGAAGAGTTCCTCCACCGTGTTCTGAAGGGGGGTGCCGGTCAGCAGGACCTTGTGCTCCTGGGGGCGGGGGGGGGGCTTAAAACAGGGCTCTGACCCCATAAGTACCACCAGGGTCGGCCTGGAGGGTGTGGGGTGGCCCCACATGGCCCCAGATGTGCCAAAGGATGGCCAAAATCCCATACGGACCTTCCTAAGAGCTTCCAACCCTGACCCCATAAGCACCCCCAGGACCACCCCACGTGTCACCAAACCCAACCCAGACCCCATAAATACCACCAGCGTAGGCCTGGAGGGTGTGGGGTGGCCCCACATGGCCCCAGATGTGCCAAAGGATGGCCGAAATCCCATACAGACCTTCCTAAGAGCTTCCAACCCTGACCCCATAAACACCCCCAGGACCACCCCATAGGGCATGGGATGAACCCAGGTATCCCCAAACCCAACCCTGACCCCATAAACACCCCCAGGATCACCCCATAAACACCACTAGGATCACCCCATAAGGCATGGGATGAACCAAGATGCCCCCAAACCCAACCCTGACCCCATAAACACCCCCAGGATCACACCATAAACACCCCCAGGACAATCCTATAGGGCATGGGATGACCCCAGGTGTCCCCAGACCCAACCCTGACCCCATAAACACCCCCAGGACCATCCCATAGGGCATAGGATGACCCCAGGTGTCCCCAAACCCAACCCTGACCCCATAAATACCACCAGGGTCGGCCTGGAGGGTGTGGGGTGGCCCCACATGGCCCCAGATGTGCCAAAGGATGGCCAAAATCCCATACAGGCCTTCCTAAAGTTCTGATCCTTCCATCGATCCCAAAAGACCACAAACCCAACCCTGACCCCATAAATACCACCAGGACAATCCTATAGAGAATGGGATGACCCCAGGTGTCCCCAAACCCAACCCTGACCCCATAAACACACCCAGGATCACCCCATAAGGCATGAGAAGACTGAGATGTCCCCAGACCCAACCCTGACCCCATAAACACCCCCAGGATCACACCATAAACACCCCCAGGACAATCCCATAAGGCCTGGCATGACCCCAGGTATCCCCAAACCCAACCCTGACCCCATAAATACCACCAGGGTCAGCCTGGAGGGTGTGGGGTGGCCCCACATGGCCCCAGATGTGCCAAAGGATGGCCAAAATCCCATACAGACCTTCCTAAGAGCTTCCAACCCTGACCCCATAAACACCCCCAGGATCACACCATAAACACCCCCAGGACAATCCTATAGGGCATGGGATGACCCCAGGTGTCCCCAAACCCAACCCTGACCCCATAAACACCCCCAGGACCACCCCAGATGTCCCCAAACCCTACCCAGACCCCATAAATACCACCAGGGTCGGCCTGGAGGGTGTGGGGTGGCCCCACATGGCCCCAGATGTGCCAAAGGATGGCCAAAATCCCATACAGGCCTTCCTAAAGTTCTTCTGATGCTTCCATCCAACCCAGATGTCCCCAAACCCAACCCTGACCCCATAAACACCACTAGGATCACCCCATAAGGCATGGGATGAACCCAGATGTCCCCAAACCCAACCCTGACCCCATAAACACTCCCAGGACTACCCCCACAGGGCATGAGATGACCCCAAGTGTCCCCAAACCCAACCCTGACCCCATAAATACCACCAGGGTCGGCCTGGAGGGTGTGGGGTGGCCCCAAAGGATGGCCAAAATCCCATAGAGGCCTTCCTAAAGTTCTTCTGATGCTTCCATCGATCCCAAAAGACCACAAACCCAACCCTGACCCCATAAATACCACTACGATCACCCCATAAGGCATGGGATGAACCCAGATGTCCCCAAACCCAACCCTGACCCCATAAATATCACCAGGGTCGGCCTGGAGGCTGTGGGGTGGCCCCAAAGGATGGCCAAAATCCCATACCGGCCTTCCTAAAGTTCTTCTGATGCTTCCATCCAACCCAGATGTCCCCAAACCCAACGCAAACCCAACCCTGACCCCATAAATACCACCAGGACAATCCTATAGAGAATGGGATGACCCCAGATGTCCCCAAACCCAACCCTGACCCCATAAACATTTTAAGGACAATCCTAAAGACGATACGATGACCCAGATGTCCCCAAACCCAACCCTGACCCCATAAATACCACCAGGGTCGGCCTGGAGGGTGTGGGGTGGCCCCACATGGCCCCAGATGTGCCAAAGGATGGCCGAAATCCCATACAGACCTTCCTAAGAGCTTCCAACCCTGACCCCATAAACACCCCCAGGACCACCCCATAGGGCATGGGATGACCCCAGGTATCCCCAAACCCAACCCTGACCCCATAAACACCCCCAGGATCACCCCATAAACACCACTAGGATCACCCCATAAGGCATGGGATGAACCCACATGTCCCCAAACCCAACCCTGACCCCATAAACACCCCCAGGACCATCCCATAGGGCATGAGATGACCCCAAGTGTCCCCAAACCCAACCCTGACCCCATAAATACCACCAGGGTAGGCCTGGAGGGTGTGGGGTGGCCCCACATGGCCCCAGATGTGCCAAAGGATGGCCAAAATCCCATACAGACCTTCCTAAAGTTCTTCTGATGCTTCCATAGACCCCAAAAGACCTCAAACCCAACCCTGACCCCATAAACACCCCCAGGACCATCCCATAGGGCATAGGATGACCCCAGGTGTCCCCAAACCCAACCCTGACCCCATAAATACCACCAGGGTCGGCCTGGAGGGTGTGGGGTGGCCCCACATGGCCCCAGATGTGCCAAAGGATGGCCAAAATCCCATACAGGCCTTCCTAAAGTTCTGATCCTTCCATCGATCCCAAAAGACCACAAACCCAACCCTGACCCCATAAATACCACCAGGACAATCCTATAGAGAATGGGATGACCCCAGGTGTCCCCAAACCCAACCCTGACCCCATAAACACACCCAGGATCACCCCATAAGGCATGAGAAGACTGAGATGTCCCCAGACCCAACCCTGACCCCATAAACACCCCCAGGATCACCCCATAGGGCATGGGATGACCCCAGGTATCCCCAAACCCAACCCAGACCCCATAAATACCACCAGCGTTGGCCTGGAGGGTGTGGGGTGGCCCCAAAGGATGGCCAAGATCCCATACAGACCTCCCAAAAGTTCTGATCCTTCCATCGATCCCAAAAGACCAGAAACCCAACCCTGACCCCATAAACACCCCCAGGATCACCCCATAAGGCATGGGATGACCCCAGGTGTCCCCAAACCCAACCCAGACCCCATAAACACCCCCAGGACCATCCCATAGGGCATGGGATGACCCCAGGTGTCCCCAAACCCAACCCTGACCCCATAAACACCCCCAGGACTACCCCCACAGGGCATGAGATGACCCCAAGTGTCCCCAAACCCAACCCAGATCCCATAAATACCACCAGGGTCGGCCTGGAGGGTGTGGGGTGGCCTCACGTGTCCCAAAGGATGGCCAAAATCCCATACAGACCTTCCTAAGAGCTTCCAACCCTGACCCCATAAGCACCCCCAGGACCACCCCAGGTGTCACCAAACCCAACCCAGACCCCATAAATACCACCAGCGTCGGCCTGGAGGGTGTGGGGTGGCCCCACATGTGCCAAAGGATGGCCAAAATCCCATACAGACCTTCCTAAAGTTCTGATCCTTCCATCGATCCCAAAAGACCACAAACCCAACCCTGACCCCATAAACACCACTAGGATCACCCCATAAGGCATGGGATGAACCCAGATGTCCCCAAACCCAACCCTGACCCCATAAACACCCCCAGGACCATCCCATAAGGCCTGGGATGACCCCAGGTATCCCCAAACCCAACCCTGACCCCATAAACACCCCCAGGACCATCCCATACGGCATGGGATGACCCCAGGTGTCCCCAAACCCAACCCTGACCCCATAAATACCACCAGGGTCGGCCTGGAGGGTGTGGGGTGGCCCCACATGGCCCCAGATGTGCCAAAGGATGGCCAAAATCCCATACAGACCTTCCTAAGAGCTTCCAACCCTGACCCCATAAACACTTTCAGGACAATCCTATAGACAATGGGATGAACCCAGATGTCCTAAAAGACAACCCTGACCCCATAAACACCCCAAGGACAATCCTATAGAGAATGGGATGACCCCAGGTGTCCCCAAACCCAACCCTGACCCCATAAACACCCCCAGGATCACCCCATAAACACCCCCAGGATCACCCCATAAGGCCTGGGATGACCCCAGGTATCCCCAAACCCAACCCTGACCCCATAAACACCCCCAGGACCATCCCATAGGGCATGGGATGACCCCAGGTGTCTCCAAACCCAACCCTGACCCCATAAATACCACCAGGGTCAGCCTGGAGGGTGTGGGGTGGCCCCACATGGCCCCAGATGTGCCAAAGGATGGCCAAAATCCCATACAGGCCTTCCTAAAGTTCTTCTCATGCTTCCATTGATCCCAAAAGACCACAAACCCAACCCTGACCCCATAAATACCACCAGGACAATCCTATAGAGAATGGGATGACCCCAGGTGTCCCCAAACCCAACCCTGACCCCATAAACACACCCAGGATCACCCCATAAGGCATGAGAAGACCGAGATGTCCCCAGACCCAACCCTGACCCCATAAACACCCCCAGGACCACCCCATAGGGCATGGGATGACCCCAGGTGTCCCCAAACCCAACCCTGACCCCATAAACACCCCCAGGACCATCCCATAGGGCATGGGATGACCCCAGGTGTCACCAAACCCAACCCTGACCCCATAAATACCACCAGGGTCGGCCTGGAGGGTGTGGGGTGGCCCCACATGGCCCCAGATGTGCCAAAGGATGGCCAAAATCCCATGCAGGCCTTCCTAAAGTTCTGATCCTTCCATCGATCCCAAAAGACCACAAACCCAACCCTGACCCCATAAATACCACCAGGATCTCCCCATAGGGCATGGGATGACCCCAGGTATCCCCAAACCCAACCCTGACCCCATAAACACCCCCAGGACCACCCCATAGGGCATGGGATGACCCCAGGTGTCCCCAAACCCAACCCTGACCCCATAAACACCCCCAGGACTACCCCACAGGGCATGAGATGACCCCAGACGTCCCCAAACCCAACCCAGACCCCATAAATACCACCAGGGTCGGCCTGGAGGGTGTGGGGTGGCCTCACGTGTCCCAAAGGATGGCCAAAATCCCATACAGACCTCCCAAAGGTTCTGATCCTTCCATTGATCCCAAAAGACCACAAACCCAACCCTGACCCCATAAACACCCCCAGGATCACCCCATACGGCCTGGGATGACCCCAGGTGTCCCCAAACCCAACCCTGACCCCATAAATACCACCAGGACCATCCCATAGGGCATGGGATAACCCCAGGTGTCCCCAAACCCAACCCTGACCCCATAAACACCCCCAGGACCATCCCATAGGGCATGGGATGACCCCAGGTGTCCCCAAACCCAACCCTGACCCCATAAACACCCCCAGGACCACCCCATAGGGCATAGGATGACCCCAGGTGTCCCCAGACCCAACCCTGACCCCATAAATACCACCAGGGTCGGCCTGGAGGGTGTGGGGTGGCCCCAAAGGATGGCCAAAATCCCATACAGGCCTTCCTAAAGTTCTTCTGATGCTTCCATCGACCCCAAAAGACCTCAAACCCAACCCTGACCCCATAAACACCACTAGGATCACCCCATAAGGCATGGGATGAACCCAGATGTCCCAAAAGACAACCCAGACCCTATAAACACTTTAAGGACAATCCTAATGACGATGGGATGACCCAGATGTCCCCAAACCCAACCCAGACCCCATAAACACCCCCCCACCACCCCATAGGGCATCTCCTCACCCACCTACCACCCCATAGGGTTCTTCCTTCACCCCATAGGACATCTCCTCACCCCCATACCACCCCATAGGGTTCTTCCTCCACCCCATAGCGCCCCATAGTGCATCTCCTCACCCCCATACCGCCCCATAGGGCACCTCCTCACCCACCTACCACCCCATAGGGTTCTTCCTTCACCTTATACGGCATTTCCTCACCCCATAGCGCCCCATAGGACATCTCCTCACCCCATACCGCCCCATAAGGCATCTCCTCACCCCCATACCGCCCCATAGGATTCTTCCTTCACCCCATAGGGCATCTCCTCACCCCATAGCGCCCCATAGGACATCTCCCCCCCCCCCCCCAATACCAGGTCCATGTGCTTGAGGCTGTCCATAGGGCATCGCATCACCCCCATATCGCCCCATAGGGCCTTTCCTCACCCCCATACCGCCCCATAGGGTTCTTCCTTCACCCCATAGGACATCTCCTCAACCCATAGCACCCCATAGGGCATCTCCTCACCCCCCCACCACCCCATAGGGCATCTCCTCACCCCCATACCACCCCATAGGGTTCTTCCTCCACCCTCTACCACCCCATAGGACATCTCCTCACCCCATAGCGCCCCATAGGACATCTCCTCACCCCCATACCGCCCCATAGGGCATCTCCTCACCCCCATACCGCCCCATAGGGCATCTCCTCACCCCATACCACCCCATAGGGCCTTTCCTCACCCCCATACCGCCCCATAGGGTTCTTCCTTCAACCCATAGGGCATCTCCTCACCCCCATACCACCTCATAAGGCATCTCTTCACCCCCCTACCACACTATAGGGTTCTTCCTCCACCCCATACCGCCCCATAGGACATCTCCCCCCCCCCAATACCAGGTCCATGTGCTTGAGGCTGTCCATAGGGCATCTCCTCACCCCCATACCGCCCCATAGGGCATCTCCTCACCCCATACCACCCCATAGGGCATCTCCTCACCCCCATACCACCCCATAGGGTTCTTCCTCCACCCCATACCGACTCATAGGGCATTTCCTCAACCCATAGCGCCCCATAGGGCCTTTCCTCAGTCCCATACCGCCCCATAGGGTTCTTCCTTCACCCCAAAGGGCATCTCCTCACCCCCATACCGCCCCATAGGGCATCTCCTCACCCCCATACCGCCCCATAGGGTTCTTCCTCCACCCCATCACCTCGTAGGTCATCTCTTCACCCCCCTACCACCCCATAGGGTTCTTCCTCCACCCCATACCGCCCCATAGGACATCTCCTCACCCCATAGCGCCCCATAGGACATCTCCCCCCCCCCAATACCAGGTCCATGTGCTTGAGGCTGTCCATAGGGCATCTCCTCACCCCCATACCGCCCCATAGGGCATCTCCTCACCCCCATACCGCCCCATAGGGCCTTTCCTCACCCCCATACCGCCCCATAGGGTTCTTCCTTCACCCCATAGGACATCTCCTCACCCCATAGCGCCCCATAGGACATCTCCCCCCCCCCAATACCAGGTCCATGTGCTTGAGGCTGTCCATAGGGCATCTCCTCACCCCCATACCGCCCCATAGGGCCTTTCCTCACCCCCATACCGCCCCATAGGGTTCTTCCTTCACCCCAAAGGGCATCTCCTCACCCCCATAGCGCCCCATAGGGCATCTCCTCACCCCCATACCGCCCCATAGGGCATCTCCTCACCCCCCCACCACCCCATAGTGCATCTCCTCTCCCCCATACCACCCCATAGGGTTCTTCCTCCACCCCATCACCTCGTAGGTCATCTCTTCACCCCCCTACCACACTATAGGGTTCTTCCTCCACCCCATACCACCCCATAGGGCATGTCCTCACCCCATAGCGCCCCATAGGACATCTCCCCCCCCCCCCAATACCAGGTCCATGTGCTTGAGGCTGTCCATAGGGCATCTCCTCACCCCCATACCACCCCATAGGGTTCTTCCTCCACCCCATAGGGCATCTCCTCCCCCCATACCGCCCCACAGGCCATCTCCTCACCCCATAGCGCCCCATAGGGCATCTCCTCACCCCCATACCGCCCCATAGGGCCTTTCCTCACCCCCATACCACCCCATAGGGTTCTTCCTCCACCCTCTACCACCCCATAGGGCATCTCCTCACCCCATAGCGCCCCATAGGACATCTCCTCACCCCCATACCACCTCATAAGGCATCTCTTCACCCCCCTACCACCCCATAGGGTTCTTCCTCCACCCCATACCGCCCCATAGGGCATCTCCTCACCCCCCCACCACCCCATAGGACATCTCCTCACCCCATAGCGCCCCATAGGACCTCTCCCCCCCCCCAATACCAGGTCCATGTGCTTGAGGCTGTCCATAGGGCATCTCCTCACCCCCATACCACCCCATAGGGTTCTTCCTCCACCCCATAGGGCATCTCCTCCCCCCATACCGCCCCACAGGCCATCTCCTCACCCCATAGCGCCCCATAGGGCCTTTCCTCAGTCCCATACCACCCCATAGGGCCTTTCCTCACCCCCATACCGCCCCATAGGGTTCTTCCTTCACCCCATAGGACATCTCCTCACCCCATAGCGCCCCATAGGACATCTCCCCCCCCCGAATACCAGGTCCATGTGCTTGAGGCTGTCCATAGGGCATCGCATCACCCCCATACCGCCCCATAGGGTTCTTCCTTCACCCCATAGGGCATGTCCTCACCCCATAGCGCCCCATAGGACATCTCCCCCCCCCCAATACCAGGTCCATGTGCTTGAGGCTGTCCATAGGGCATCTCCTCACCCCCATACCGCCCCATAGGGCATCTCCTCACCCCCATACCGCCCCATAGGGTTCTTCCTTCACCCCATAGGGCATCTCCTCAACTCATACCACCCCATAGGGCCTTTCCTCACCCCCATACCATCCCATAGGGTTCTTCCTCCGACCCATACCACCCCATAGGGCATCTCCTCACCCCATAGCGCCCCATAGGGCCTTTCCTCACCCCCATACCGCCCCATAGGGTTCTTCCTTCACCCCATAGGGCATCTCCTCACCCCCATACCACCTCATAAGGCATCTCTTCACCCCCCTACCACACTATAGGGTTCTTCCTCCACCCCATACCGCCCCATAGGACATCTCCTCACCCCATAGCGCCCCATAGGACATCTCCCCCCCCCAAAACCAGGTCCATGTGCTTGAGGCTGTCCATAGGGCATCTCCTCACCCCCATACCGCCCCATAGGGTTCTTCCTTCACCCCATAGGGCATCTCCTCACCCCCCCACCACCCCATAGGACATCTCCTCACCCCATAGCGCCCCATAGGACATCTCCCCCCCCCCCCAATACCAGGTCCATGTGCTTGAGGCTGTCCAGCAGTTTGCAGTTGCGGTTCTTGAGGCGGTGCGCCTCGTCGATGATAACGCAGCGCCATTCGATCTCGCGCAGCTCCGGGCAGTCGGAAAGGATCATCTCAAAGGTGGTGATCAGAGCGTCGAATTTGTAAGCGCCGGGGATCAGACGACCCTAAAAGACCACCCCAAAATCAGCACCGGGGTTGCCGGGACCCCATTAAAGACAACAGTGGGGTTTTCTCAAGGTTTAGGGTCGTCCCCCACCCCCTTCGTCCCACTGTTGGGTTTCATTGCCCTCTGCGCTGTCCTCCACCTTTAGGAAGACCTCAAAGGATCTTTATGGGGGCATTTATGGGGTTTTAATGCGGTTTTTGTGGGGTTTTGAGCCTCCTTATTGTCCCCCTGAGCTGTCCTCCACCTTCACAAGGATCTGAAAGGGTTTTATGGGGGCATTTATGGGGTTCTAATGGGGTTTTTGTGGGGTTTTGAGCCTTCTTATCATCCCCCTGAGCTGTCCTCCCTCTTTAGGAGGATCTCAAAGGGTTTTATGGGGGCATTTATGGGGTTCTAATGGGGTTTTTGTGGGGTTTTGAGCCTCCTTATCCTCCCCTGCGTTGACCTCCACCTTCAGGAGGATCTGAAAGGGTTTTATGGGGGCATTTATGGGGTTTTTGTGGGGTTTTGAGCCTCCTTATCATACCCCTGCACTGTGCTCCACCTTTAAGAGGATCTGAAAGGGTTTTTATGGGCATTGTAAGCACCGGGGATCAGAAGACCCTAAAAGACCACCCCAAAATCAGCACCGGGGTTGCCGGGACCCCATTAAAGACAACAGTGGGGTTTTCTCAAGGTTTAGGGTCGTCGTCCCCCCCCTTCGTCCCACTGTTGGTTTTCATTGCCCTCTGCGCTGTCCTCCACCTTTAGGAGGATCTCAAAGGGTTTTTATAGGATATTTATGGGGTTTTTATGGGGTTTTGAGCCTCCTTATCGTCCCCCTGCACTGTCCTCCACCTTTAGGAAGACCTCAAAGGATCTTTATGGGGGCATTTATGGGGTTTTAATGGGGTCTTTGTGGGGTTTTGAGCCTCCTTATTGTCCCCCTGCGCTGTCCTCCACCTTCAGGAGGATCTCAAAGGGTTTTTATGGGGGCATTTATGGGGTTTTAATGGGGTTTTTGTGGGGTTTTGAGCCTCCTTATCCTCCCCTGCGTTGACCTCCACCTTCAGGAGGATCTCAAAGGGTTTTATGAGGGCATTTATGGGGTTTTTGTGGGGTTTTGAGCCTCCTTATCATCCCCCTGCGCTGTGCTCCACCTTTAAGAGGATCTGAAAGGGTTTTTATGGGCATTGTAAGCACCGGGGATCAGAAGACCCTAAAAGACCACCCCAAAATCAGCACCGGGGTTGCCGGGACCCCATTAAAGACAACAGTGGGGTTTTCTTAAGGTTTAGGGTCGTCGTCCCCCCCCTTCGTCCCACTGTTGGTTTTCATTGCCCTCTGCGCTGTCCTCCACCTTTAAGAAGACCTCAAAGGATCTTTATGGGGGCATTTATGGGGTTTTAATGCGGTTTCTGTGGGGTTTTGAGCCTCCTTATTGTCCCCCTGCACTGTCCTCCACCTTCACAAGGATCTGAAAGGGTTTTATGGGGGGTTTTATGGGGTTTTTGTGGGGTTTTGAGCCTCCTTATCATCCCCCTACTCTGTCCTCCACCTTCACGAGGATCTCAAAGGCTTTTTATGGGGGCATTTATGGGGTGTTTATGGGGTCTTTGTGGGGTTTTGAGCCTTCTTATCATCCCCCTGCGTTGTCCTCCACCTTCACGAGGATCTCAAAGGGTTTTTATGGGGGTATTTATGGGGTTTTAATGGGGTTTTTGTGGGGTTTTGTGCCTTCTTATCACCCCCCTGCGCTGTCCTCCACCTTCACGAGGATCTCAAAGGGTTTTTATGGGGGTATTTATGGGGTCTTTGTGGGGTTTTGAGCCTTCTTATCACCCCCTTGTGCTGTCCTCCACCATTAGGAGGATCTCAAAGGGTCTTAATGGGGGCATTTATGGGCTTCTAATGGGGTTTTAATGGGGTTTTGAGCCTTCTTATCATCCCCCTGAGCTGTCCTCCATCTTTAGGAGGATCTCAAAGGGTCTTTATGGGGGTATTTATGGGGTTTTATGGGGTTTCTGTGGGGTTTTGAGCCTTCTTATCCCCCTGCGCTGTCCTCCACCTTCACGAGGATCTCAAAGGGTTTTATGGGGGCATTTATGGGGTGTTTATGGAGTTTTTGTGGGGTTTGGAGCCTGCTTGTCATCCCCCCCTCGCTGACCTTCAGCCTCACAAGTACTAAAAGGGCTTTTTATGGGACATTCGCGGGGCTTTTATAGGTTTTTGATCCCCTTCTTCCCCCCTCGCTCTGATCTGGAAAGAACCGAAGGCTCATAGGGTCCTTGTGGGTTATTCACAGCGATTCCCACTCCCGTATCACCCGTGCTGGTAAGAAATCCTAAAAAGGCCTTTTTTTGGGGGGGGTTTTTATGGGGTTTCCCCCCTCCCCTCTTACCCTGGAATCCTTGCAGTACATCTCATACTGCTGGATCATCTGCCTGGAAGCCAGGCTGCCGTGATAAACGATGCTGTTCATCTCGGTCCACGTGTTGAATTCCCTTTCCCAGTTGGTGATGGTGGAGAGGGGGGCGATGACGAGGAAAGGCCCCCGGATGCCCACGTTGGATACCTCCTGCAGGAAGGCGATGGACTGGATGGTTTTCCCCAAACCCATCTCGTCGGCCAGGATGCAGTTTTGCCTACGGTGGGGGTGTGGGGGGGGGGGGAGGAAAACAACGGGGTGGGTTGAGGAGGGTTTGTCGGGATGGGGGGGGGTGACAATGACACCGTCACCGTCGCCTCCACTCGCCTGTTGTACCAGTTGAACAGCAACCAGTTGACCCCTTCCAGTTGGTACTCGCGGAGCTGGTTGTGGTTTTTGTACTCGTGGGATAGCTCCAGCTTCTTCCAAGAGCCGGCTTGGGGTCGGGGCTGGGGGGCAGGAGGGGGGGTTATAGGGGGGTTATGGGGTGGGGTGTTGGCGTGGTTTGGACATAGGGGGAAAAGGGGGGGATGCCCACCAAGCGTTTGAGCTCGGGGTGGCGAGCTTGGATGCGTTTGAACTCGCCGATCTTCCCCTCGTCCACGTCCTCCTTCAGCTCCCACGTGCTGTCCTCGTAAGGGAGGGAGCACCACTTGACCAGGTAATAAACCACGGGCTGAGAGGCGGGGATAAAAAGGGGAGGGGGTATTAAAACAGAGGGGGGCGTGGGGGCGGCGCTTATAGGGCCGTGTGTGCGCCCCCCACCCCCCTCTCTACCCCACTTCTACCCCAACCCCCCTCTCTCCATCCCACACTCACCTCCCCGTTGTCCTTATCGACGCTGTGCGACTCATCCAAGATGCGATCCACCTCCACGTAGTCGGGGTTGAAGGGCTCCTCGTCCTTTTTAGGGTAAGATAAAGGGGGGGGGGAAGGAGGATGAGGACCCCCCCCAGTTTTTAAG
This sequence comes from Gallus gallus, assembly GCF_016699485.2. Lineage (NCBI taxonomy): Eukaryota > Metazoa > Chordata > Aves > Galliformes > Phasianidae > Gallus > Gallus gallus. Next base: position 28,233 of record NW_024095956.1, on the reverse strand, counting down.
CCCTCGCCCTATAGGGGGAGGGACCCCGGGGGCGTCACCTCGTGGAAGAAGTGGCGCATCTGCGTCATTTTGGTCTTGAAGCGCTTCAGCTTCTGGTGGATCCTTTTGTCCTTCTCCAGCTGGTCGATGGTGGCCCACTCGCAGTGCAGATAGGAGCTGTGGGGCGGGGGGGGGGGGGGGGGGGAGTCAACACCTCCCCTCCCCCGTGGGGGACCCCAAAGCTGACCCCAATTTGGGGTGAGAAGGAAGCGGGATGGCTGGGAAGGGGGGGGGGTGGCCACAAAGGGATGGGGAGGATCACAAAGGGACGTGGAGGACTCCAAAGGGACGTGGAGGATCTCAAAGGGAGGACCCCAAAGGGAGGACCCCAAAGGGAGGACCCCAAAGGGAACGTGGGGGATCCCAAAGGGAGGAACCCAAAGGGATGTGGGGGATCCCAAAGGGACGTGGAGGACCCCAAAGGGAACGTGGGGGACCCCAAAGGGGGGATCCCAAAGGGGGGACCCCAAAGGGACGTGGAGGACCCCAAAGGGGGAACCCCAAAGGGAACGTGGATGACCCCAAAGGAAACGTGGGGGACCTCAAAGGGAAAGTGGGGGATCCCAAAGGGGGGGGTGGGGGACCCCAAAGGGGGGACCCCAAAGGGACGTGGAGGACCCCAAAAGGGACGTGGAGGACCCCAAAAGGGGGGGGTGGGGGACCACAAATGGACATGGAGGATCCCAAAGGGACGTGGAGGATCTCAAAGGAAACGTGGAGGATCCCAAAGGGATGTGGGAGACCCCAAAGGGGGGGTGGGGGACCCCAAAGGGAGGACCCCAAAGGGACGTGGGGGACCCCAAAGGGACGTGGGGGACCCCAAAGGGGGAACCCCAAAGGGAATGTGGGGGACCCCAAAGGGGGAACCCCAAAGGGAATGTGGGGGACCCCAAAGGGAACGTGGGGGATCCCAAAGGGAGGACCCCAAAGGGAGGACCCCAAAGGGATGTGGGGGACCCCAAAGGGAGGACCCCAAAGGGACATGGAGGACCCCAAAGGGGGAACCCCAAAGGGAATGTGGGGGACCCCAATGGGACGTGGAGGATCTCAAAGAGAACGTGGGGGATCCCAAAGGGAACGTGGAGGATCCCAAAGGGGGGGGTGAGGGACCCCAAAGGGAGGAACCCAAAGGGAGGACCCCAAAGGGATGTGGAGGACCCCAAAGGGAGGACCCCAAAGGGACATGGAGGACCCCGAAGGGGGAACCCCAAAGGGACATGGAGGACCCCGAAGGGGGAACCCCAAAGGGAATGTGGGGGACCCCAATGGGACGTGGAGGATCTCAAAGAGAACGTGGGGGATCACAAAGGGACGTGGAGGACCCCAAAGGGAATGTGGGGGATCCCAAAGGGACATGGAGGACCCCAAAGGGGGAACCCCAAAGGTAATGTGGGGGACCCCAATGGGACGTGGAGGATCCCAAAGGGACGTGGAGGACTCCAAAGGGAATGTGGGGGACCCCAAAGGGAGGAACCCAAAGGGATGTGGGGGACCCCAAAGGGAACGTGGGGGATCCCAAAGGGAGGAACCCAAAGGGATGTGGAGGATCCCAAAGGGACGTGGAGGACCCCAAAAGGAGGACCCCAAAGGGAATGTGGGGGACCCCAAAGGGAACGTGGGGGACCCCAAAGGAAACGTGGAGGACCTCAAAGGGAAAGTGGGGGATCCCAAAGGGGGGGTGGGGGACCCCAAAGGGAATGTGGGGGACCTCAAAGGGAACATGGGAGATCCCAAAGGGAGGACCCCAATGGGACGTGGAGGACCCCAAAGGGATGTGGGGGACCCCAAAGGGACGTGGGGGACCCCAAAGGGAACGTGGGGGATCTCAAAGGGAGGACCCCAAACGGAGGACCCCAATGGGACGTGGAAGACCCCAAAGGGAACGTGGGGGATCCCAAAGGGAGGAACCCAAAGGGATGTGGGGGATCCCAAAGGGACGTGGAGGACCCCAAAGGGAAAGTGGAGGATCCCAAAGGGGGGATCCCAAAGGGGGGACCCCAAAGGGACGTGGAGGACCCCAAAGGGGGAACCCCAAAGGGACGTGGGGGACCCCAAAGGGAACGTGGGGGACCCCAAAGGAAACGTGGGGGATCCCAAAGGGGGGGTGGGGGACCCCAAAGGGGGGATCCCAAAGGGATGTGGAGAACCCCAAAGGGAGGACCCCAAAGGGACGTGGGGGACCCCAAAGGGAGGAACCCAAAGGGATGTGGGGGATCCCAAAGGGACGTGGAGGACCCCAAAGGGAACGTGGGGGACCCCAAAGGGAAAGTGGGGGACCCCAAAGGGAGGACCCCAAAGGGAACGTGGAGGATCCCAAAGGGAGGAACCCAAAGGGATGTGGGGGATCCCAAAGGGACGTGGAGGACCCCAAAGGGAACGTGGAGGACCCCAAAGGGAACGTGGAGGACCCCAAAGGGGGAACCCCAAAGGGACGTGGGGGACCCCAAAGGGAACGTGGGGGACCCCAAAGGGAGGATCCCAAAGGGAGGACCCCAAAGGGATGTGGAGAACCCCAAAGGGAGGACCCCAAAGGGACGTGGGGGACCCCGAAGGGGGAACCCCAAAGAGAATGTGGGGGACCCCAAAGGGACGTGGAGGATCCCAAAGGGAACGCGGAGGATCCCAAAGGGAGGACCCCAAAGGGACGTGGGGGATCCCAAAGGGAATGTGGGGGACCTCAAAGGGAACGTGGGGGACCCCAAAGGGAGGACCCCAAAGGGAGGACCCCAAAGGGAGGACCCCAAAGGGATGTGGAGGACCCCAAAGGGAGGAACCCAAAGGGAATGTGGGGGAACCCAAAGGGAGGATCCCAAAGGGGGGGTGGGGGACCCCAAAGGGGGGGTGGGGGACCCCAAAGGGGGGGTGGGGGACCCCAAAGGGAGGACCCCAAAGGGACATGGAGGACCCCAAAGGGAACGTGGGGGATCCCAAAGGGACGTGGAGGACCCCAAAGGGGGGGGTGGGGGACCCCAAAGGGGGGACCCCAAAGGGACATGGAGGACCCCAAAGGGAGGACCCCAAAGGGATTTGGGACGTCCTACAGCAACGTGAAGCCCCCGAATGGATGCGGAGACCCCGAAGAGACACAGAGAACCCAAGAGGGTCCCACAGACCCCGCAAACCACTCACTAATTCTTATATTTGACGAAGAACTCCTCCGACTCCGTGAACTGCCCCGATGGGAGCTGCAGAGAGGAGCAAATGGGGACGTTAACATCGGGCAGAAGACCCTCCTCCTCCCCCAACCCATGGGGTCGTCCTGAAGGGGGGGTGGGAGGGGGGAAGGGGGGGTCCCTCACCTCCTTTTTGACCACCCTCATGGACAGGACTTTGTCCACGATGGCCGCGTCCTCCTCGCTGGGGTTCTCCTGGAAACGAGGTGGAAAATTGAAGCCAAAATAAAGGCAAAATAAAGAAAAAACCAAGAGGAGAAGACGAAGGACGGGGAAGAGGAAGACCCCCCCCTACCACAAAAAATTGCATGGAGGGTAACGTTTCCCCTTCCGGCTCCGGTTCTGGGGCGGGGGGTTGTGGGGCTGGGGGCTGCTCGGAGCGTACGGGCCCCGTAACGTCCAGCTCTTCATCTTCCTCATCGTCAGTGATCTTGATGTCCAAATCCTCGGTGTACTTCTTGCGTTTGACTTGGCGGTTCGACCGTCGCTTCTGCAGGGGGAGGGAAGCGAAAGGATGTGGGTTTTGGGGGGGGGGGTGGGGGGTAAAAGGTCACTATATGGGGGGCTTCGCTGGCGTGGGGTCAGAGGTGGGGGTCAGTGAGGACTGAAGTTGAGGACTGAGAGGAGAAAAGTTGGGGTGAGTGGGAGAGGGGGAACAAAAAAGCTGAAAGGTGGGGTTGCGGAGGCTGAAAGTTGGGGGTCAACGAGGCAAAAAGGTGGGGGCGTGGAGGCATAAAGTTGGGGGTCAACGAGGCCAAAAGTTGGGGGTCAACGAGGCATAAAGTTGGGGGTCAACGAGGCATAAAGTTGGGGGTCAACGAGGCCCAAAGGTTGGGGGTCAACGCGGCACAAAGGTTGGGGGTCAACGAGGCCCAAAGGTTGGGGGTCAACGAGGCCCAAAGGTTGGGGGTCAACGCGGCCCAAAGGTTGGGGTCCAATGGTTGAGGTCAATAAGGGCCAAAGATTGGGGTCATGGAGGCCAAAATTTGGGGTCACGGAGGCATAAAGTTGGGGGTCAACGAGGCCAAAAGTTGGGGGTCAACGAGGCCAAAAGTTGGGGGTCAACGAGGCCAAAAGTTGGGGGTCAACAAAGCCCAAAAGTTGGGGTCAAGAAAGCCAAAAGTTGGGGTCAAGAAAGCCAAAAGTTGGGGGTCAATGAGGCCCAAAGGTTGGGGACAACAAAGCCCAAAAGTTGGGGTCAAGAAAGGCCAAAGTTGGGGTCCAATGGTTGAGGTCAATAAGGCCCAAAGGTTGGGGTCATGGAGGCCAAAATTTGGGGTCACGGAGGCCTAAAGTTGGGGGTCAACGAGGCCAAAAGTTGGGGACAACGAAGCCCAAAAGATGGGGTCCAATGGTTGAGGTCAATAAGGCCTAAAGGTTGGGGTCATGGAGGCCAAAATTTGGGGTAACGAGGCCCAAATTTGGGGCCAATAAAGCCAGGATTTGGGGTCATGGGGGCCCAAAAGTTGCGGACGACAAGGCCCAAAGGTTGGGGTCAGGGAGGCCAAAATTTGGGGTCATGGAGGCCTAAAGTTGGGGGTCAACGCGGCCCAAAGGTTGGGGTCCAATGGTTGAGGTCAATAAGGCCCAAAGATTGGGGTCAGGGAGGCCAAAATTTGGGGTCATGGAGGCCCAAAGGTTGGGGTCAATAAGGCCAAAATTTGGGGTCAAGAAAGCCGAAAGTTGGGGTCCAATGGTTGAGGTCAATAATGGTCAAAGGTTGGGGTCAACGAGGCCAAAATTTGGGGCCAATAAAGCCAGGATTTGGGGTCATGGGGGCCCAATGGTTGAGGTCAATAAGGCCCAAAGATTGGGGTCAGGGAGGCCAAAATTTGGGGTCATGGAGGCCTAAAGTTGAGGGTCAACGAGGCCCAAAGGTTGGGGGTCAACGCGGCCCAAAGGTTGGGGGTCCAATGGTTGAGGTCAATAAGGCCCAAAGATTGGGGTCAGGGAGGCCAAAATTTGGGGTAACGAGGCCAAAATTTGGGGCCAATAAAGCCAGGATTTGGGGTCATGGGGGCCCAAAGGCTGCGGACGGCCCAAAGGTTGGGGTCAGGGAGGCCAAAATTTGGGGTCATGGAGGCCTAAAGTTGGGGGTCAACGCGGCCCAAAGGTTGGGGGTGAACATGGCCCAAAGGTTGGGGGCAACAAAGCCCAAAATTTGGGGTCAAGAAAGCCGAAAGTTGGGGTCCAATGGTTGAGGTCAATAATGGTCAAAGGTTGGGGTCAACGAGGCCAAAATTTGGGGACAAGAAAGCCAGGATTTGGGGTCATGGGGGCCCAATGGTTGAGGTCAATAAGGCCCAAAGATTGGGGTCAGGGAGGCCAAAGGTTGGGGTCATGGAGGCCAAAATTTGGGGTCATGGAGGCCTAAAGTTGGGGGTCAACGTGGCCCAAAGGTTGGGGTCCAATGGTTGAGGTCAATAAGGCCCAAAGATTGGGGTCCGGGAGGCCAAAATTTGGGGTCATGGAGGCCCAAAGGTTGGGGTCAATAAGGCCAAAATTTGGGGTCAAGAAAGCCGAAAGTTGGGGTCCAATGGTTGAGGTCAATAATGGTCAAAGGTTGGGGTCCACGAGGCCAAAATTTGGGGCCAATAAAGCCAGGATTTGGGGTCATGGGGGCCCAATGGTTGAGGTCAATAAGGCCCAAAGATTGGGGTCAGGGAGGCCAAAATTTGGGGTCATGGAGGCCTAAAGTTGGGGGTCAACGAGGCCTAAAGTTGGGGGTCAACGCGGCCCAAAGATTGGGGTCCAATGGTTGAGGTCAATAAGGCCCATAGATTGGGGTCATGGAGGCCAAAATTTGGGGTAACGAGGCCCAAATTTGGGGCCAATAAAGCCAGGATTTGGGGTCATGGGGGCCCAAAGGTTGCGGACGGCCCAAAGGTTGGGGTCAACGAGGCCAAAATTTGGGGTCATGGAGGCCTAAAGCTGGGGGTCAACGCGGCCCAAAGGTTGGGGTCCAATGGTTGAGGTCAATAAGGCCCAAAGGTTGGGGTCAGGGAGGCCAAAATTTGGGGTCATGGAGGCCCAAAGTTTGGGGTCAATAAAGCCAAAATTTGGGGTCCAACGGTTGAGGTCCATAAGGTCCAAATTTGGGGTGAAAATCTCCTACCTGCACGCTGGTCTCTTCGTCATCCCGCGGCGATTGTGCCGGCATCACCTCGGCGTCGGAGTTGTCGGAGGAGGCGTTGCGCTTCCGCTTCTTCCCCACCACGGGGGTGATGGTGCTGAGGGTGTGGGGCACAGAAGTGGGGTTAAGGGGGGCAGAAATGGGGTCAGAGCCAAAAGGTTGGGGGTCAGCGAGGCCGAAATTCGGGGTCGGCGGGAGGAAGAAGGGTTGCAGACAATGAAGTAGAAGGTTTGGGGTCAACGAGGCCAAAATTTGGGGGCAGTGGGGTCCAAAAGCTGGGGGTTAATAAGGGGAAGGGTTGGGGTCAGCAGCAGGGGCAAAGTTTGGGGTCAATAAGGCCAAAGTTTGGGGGCCAGTGGGAGGGACATGGGTTGGGGTCAATGAGCCCGAAGTTTGGGGTCGCTAAGGCCAAAATTTGGGGTCAATAAGGCCAAAATTTGGGAGTCAGCGGGACAGATATAGGTTGGGGTCAATGAGGTCCAAAGTTTGGGGTCAATAAGGCCAAAATTTGGGGGCCAGTGGGAGGGACATGGGTTGGGGTTAGCGAGACCCAAAGTTTGGGGTCAATAAGGCCAAAATTTGGGGGTCAGTGGGATAGATATAGGTTGGGGTCAAAGAGGCCCAAAGTTTGGGGTCGCTAAGGCCAAAATTTGGGGTCACTAAGGCCAAAATTTGGAGGCCAGCGGGAGGGATTTGGGTTGGGGTCAATGAGGCCAAAGTTTGGGGTCGTTAAGGCCAAAATTTGGGGTCAATAAGGCCAAAATTTGGGAGTCAGCAGGACAGATACAGGTTGGGGTCAATGAGGTCCAAAGTTTGGGGTCAATAAGGCCCAAGTTTGGGAGCCAGCGGGAGGGACTTGGGTTGGGATCAATGAGGCCCACAGTTTGGGGTCGCTAAGGCCAAAATTTGGGGTCAATAAGGCCAAAATTTGGGGGTCAGCGGGACAGATATAGGTTGGGGTCAATGAGGTCCAAAGTTTGGGGTCAATAAGGCCAAAATTTGGGGGTCAGTGGGACAGATAGAGGTTGGGGTTAGCGAGACCCAAAGTTTGGGGTCAATAAGGCCAAAATTTGGGGGTCAGCGGGACAGATACAAGTTGGGGTCAATGAGGTCCAAAGTTTGGGGTCAATAAGGCCAAAATTTGGGGGTCAGCGGGACAGATACAAGTTGGGGTCAATGAGGCCCAAAGTTTGGGGTCAACGAAGCCCAGAAACCGGAGATCAATAAGAAGCAAACTTGGGGGTCAATGAGGTGATGATTTGAGTTGAAACGAGCCCGTTTCGGGGCTCAAGAACGCCAAAAGTTGGGCAAACGTTGGGCAAAAAGTTGGGCAAAACGCCTCGGCAAAAAAAAAAAAAAGAAAAAAAAAAAGCCAATTTTGAGAAAAACAAAGGCCAACATCAGGAGAAAAAACAAACAAACAAACAGCATTGGGTATAACGCAGATCAATAACGCAGCCCTCAACGAGGCCATCGCCATGAGGTCCCACCCTGCCAAAATCTGGGGGGGGGAAGGGGGAAAAAGGGTGAAATCGGGGGGGGGGAAAGCCCTCCTCACCTGGGTTTGCTGCGCCCCTTGCTCTTGCCAGACCCCCCTTGCCCCTTTCCCTTGCGTGGCCTCTCCTCCTTGGGCCCGCCGCGCTCGCCGGTCCCTTTGCGACGCCGTTTGCGCTCGCCCTCGTCGTCGGGCCTCACGCTGGGCAGCTCGTCCTCGTTGAGCACGCGGGGGATGTTCTGCTCACCCCGAGCCCGGGCACGGGCGATGGCTTCGGCCACGATACGGTTGGCTTTCTCCTGTTTCTTTTGGTGCTCCAGCTTACGGCTCTCCTCCGAAGCGCCCCGCGAACCCGGCCCGCTCAGAGCGGCCACCTCGCTGCTGCTGAGGACTTTCACCACGGATAAACCCGGAGAGCTGCCCTGAGAAGAGCCGGCCTGGAGGGGATGGAGACCAAAATGGAGGGTTTGGGTTCAAATGGGGAGCGTCGGGGTGAAGGACCCAACGGGGCTCAGCGGGGTGCAACGCAACAGGTCTCAAAGTCACTCATCTCGACCCAAAGGTTGATGATCCCAACCCAAAATGACCCAAAAACGATCATCTTGACCCAAGTGTTGACCATCCCAACCCATAATGACCCAAAAACACTCATCTCGACCCAAATGTTGACCATCCCAACCCAGAATGACCCAAATGTTGCTCATCTCAACCCAAATGTTGACCATCCCAACCCAAAATGACCCAAAAGTTGATGATCCTATCCCAAAATGACCCAAAAACGCTCATCTGAACAAAAATGTTGAAGATCCCAACCCAAAACGACCCAAAAATGCTCATCTCGACCCAAAGGTTGATGATCCCGAACAAAAATGACCCAAACGTTGCTCATCTCGACCCAAGGGTTGACCATCCCAACCCATAATGACCCCAAAACGCTCATCTCAACCCAAAAGTTGATGATCCTATCCCAAAATGACCCAAAAGTTGATGATCCTATCCCAAAATGACCCAAATGTTGATGATCCTAACCCAAAATGACCCAAAGGTTGATGATCCCAACTCAAAACGACCCAAACGTTGCTCATCTCGACCCAAGGGTTGACCATCCCAACCCAGAATGACCTAATAGTTGATGATCCTATCCCAAACCCCAAAAGCCCACCCCTACCCATCCCAAATATCACTCATCCCAAATATCGCTCATCCAGACCCCCAAAAGCCCAACCCTACCCATCCCAAACCCCATCCCAAACATCATTCATCCCGACCCCCAAAAACCCAATCCTACCCACCCTGACCCCCAAAAACCCAACCTTACCCACCCCTACCCCCAAAAACCCAACCCTACCCATCCCAAATCCCATCCCATCCCAAACATCACTCATCCAGACCCCCAAAAACCCAACCCTACCCTCCCCGACCCCCTAAAACCCAACCCCACCCTCCCCGACCCCCCAAAAACCCAACCCCACCCACCCCGACCCCCCAAAAGCCCAACCCCACCCACCCCAACCCCCAAAAGCCCAACCCTACCCACCCCGACCCCCCAAAAGCCCAACCCTACCCACCCCGACCCCCAAAAACCCAATCCTACCCACCCCAATCCCCCAAAAGCCCAACCCCACCCTCCCCGACCCCCAAAAGCCCAACCCCACCCACCCCAATCCCCCAAAAGCCCAACCCCACCCTCCCCGACCCCCAAAAGCCCAACCCCACCCATCCCGACCCCCTAAAACCCAACCCTACCCCCATCCCAAACCCCATCCTAAACATCACTCATCCAGACCCCCAAAAGCCCAACTCCACCCTCCCCAACCCCCCAAAAACCCAACCCTACCCATCCTGACCCCCAAAAACCCACCCCTACCCATCCAAACCCCATCCCATCCCAAACATCACTCATCCCGACCCCCAAAAACCCAATGCTACCCATCCTGACCCCCAAAAGCCCAACCCTACCCACCCCGACCCCCCAAAAACCCAACCCCACCCACCCCGACCCCCCAAAAACCAACCCCACCCACCCCGACCCCCCCAAAACCCACCCCTACCCATCCCAAATCCCATCCCATCCCAAACATCACTCATCCTGACCCCCAAAAACCCAACCCTACCCACCCCAACCCCCCAAAAACCCAACCCCACCCTCCCCGACCCCCCAAAAACCCAACCCTACCCATCCCGACCCCCAAAAACCCAATCCTCCCCACCCCAACCCCCCAAAAACCCAACCCCACCCACCCCTACCCCCCCAAAAGCCCAACCCCACCCCCCCCGACCCCCCAAAAACCCAACCCTACCCACCGCGACCCACCTGTGGCTGCAGCACCACCTTCAACGGCACCGTCAACCTCTGCCCCGCGCCGCCCACCACCTGCGGCACGGAGGACACGGCCACCGGAGCCGCCTGCCCCCCAGGGCCGGGGGGCTGCTGGAGGAGCTGGATTTTTTGGGGGGCTCCGGGTTGGCCCGCGGCGCCGGGGGGCTGCTGGACCTGGAGTTGGATGGTGACCACCTTGGCGGGTTGTCCCGGAGCCCCTTTGGTTTGGCCGAGGGCCGCCAGCTGGTTGCCTTGCAGGACGATTTTGCCGGGGAGGCTGCCCAGCACCACGTGGCGTTGGCCTGGGGGGGCCGGACCCCCGCCGGGGGGCTGCTGGAGGACCAGGGTGATGCGCTTCGATTCGCCCTACAAGTCGGGAGGGGGTGGTGAGGGGGAGGGTGGGGCTGAGCGATGGGGTGCTCGGCTTCTGAGACCCCAACCCTATAGACCTCGGGGCCCCCCACCATCCAAATGCCCAAAGACCCCAACTCAGAGACCCCCAAAACCCCAAGACCCCAAGCCTGCAGACCCCCACGACCCCCCCATCCCCTCAACCCCCATCCCAATGACCCCCCCATCCCCAAGACCCCCCCACAGTAACCCCACAACCCAGCAACACCCCCATCCCAAAGACCCCCCCGCCAACCCCTCACCCTAACAAGCCCCCCACCCCAACAATTCCATCCCAACAACCCCCCCATCCCCTCAAGCCCCCATCCCAATGAACCCCCCAAAATAATCCCACAACCCAGCAACACCCCCATCCCAAAGACCCCCCACCCCAACAAGCCCCCACCCCGATATTCCCATCCCAAAGACCCCCCCATCCCCTCAACCCCCATCCCAAAGACCCCCAACAACCCCCCACCCCAACAAGCCCCCCCACCCCAATATTCCCATCCCAAAGACCCCCCCATGACCCCAACCCCCGTCCCAAAGACCCCTCCCATCAACCCCCCACCCCAACAAGCCCCCCCCCCGATATTCCCATCCCAAAGACCCCCCCATCCCCTCAACCCCCATCCCAAAGACCCCTCCCAACAACCCCCCACCCCAACAACCCCCCCCACCCCAACAATCCCATCCCAAAGACCCCCCATCCCCTCAACCCCCATCCCAAAGACCCCCAACAACCCCCCACCCCAACAAGCCCCCACCCCAATATTCCCATCCCAAAGACCCCCCCATGACCCCAACCCCCGTCCCAAAGACCCCTCCCATCAACCCCCCACCCCAACAAGCCCCCCCCCCGATATTCCCATCCCAAAGACCCCCCCATCCCCTCAACCCCCATCCCAAAGACCCCTCCCAACAACCCCCCACCCCAACAACCCCCCCCACCCCAACAATCCCATCCCAAAGACCCCCCATCCCCCCAACCCCCGTCCCAAAGACCCCCAACAACCCCCCACCCCAACAAGCCCCCCACCCCAACAATCCCATCCCAATGACCCCCCCATGCCCTCAACCCCCATCCCAAAGACCACCCCCAACAACCCCCCCCCACCCCAACAATCCCATCCCAACGACCCCCCCATCCCCTCAACCCCCATCCCAAAGACCCCCCCCAACAACCCCGCACCCCAACAAGCCCCCCCTGCCCCAACAATTCCATCCCAACGACCCCCCCCACTCCCAAGACCTCCCCAACAACCCCACAACCCAACGACCCCCCTGTCCCAACGACCCCCCCCAATCCCAACAGACCCACAACCCCCCCAAACCCAAACCCCCCACAGCCCCCCCCCAAGACCCCCTTTCCCCCTCCCCGCCCCCCCATTCTCACCTGTGCAGGGGCCGAGGTGAGGGTGACGGCGGGTTTGAGGGGGGTCCCGGCCCCCCCCGCCTTAACGGGCTGCAGCACTAATTGCTTAACGGGCCGTCCCGGTGTCACCAACCGCTGCACCGTACCCGGGGTGGGGGTCCCACCGGGTGTCCCCCCCCCCGATCCCGGAGCCGTGGGGACGATGGAGACGCCGGGACGTAAAGGGGGGGCCGTTAAAACTTTGGCGAACGTCACTTTGCCCCCGTTGGCCCCCCCCGGTGGGGTGGCAGGGTTTTGGGGGGGGGCGGCGATGGGGGCTAAGGGGGGTCCTCCCGCTGCGGGGGGAGCTTTGAGGATGACGATTTTTGGGGCCCCCCCGGCTTGGGGTGGGGCGGAGACCCCCATGAAGGGGTTCCCTTGGCTCAGCACCTCCTGTTCCTGGGGGGGCGGTGGGGGCGGAGCTGGGGGGTCGCTGGGGGGGGCTTGGGGAGGAGGCGGGGCTTCAGGTGGGGGGGGGTCCAGCCCCCCCGCTAAACCCAATGCTTCTTCTATAGGGTCCTGGGGTTCGTCAGTCAGGGGGTCAAGCCCGAAAAGATTGGGGTCGTCGAAAAGGTCCATGATTGGATCGGCCATTTTGGGGGGTGGGGTGGGGGCTCCCCACCCCCTAAGGGGGGAGGGGGTCCCCGCTTTGTCTGGGGGGGCTCCCCGGCTTCGGGGGGAGATGGGGACGGCGGCAGCGATGAGATTTTGGGGTGCCTGCAGACCTGCGACCTGTGGGGAGACAGAGCCAAAGGGTGAACACCCCAAATTGGAGGGATTTGGCCTTAAAATGGGGAGGGGTCCCCACTGCCCCCCCCCCCCCCAACAATCCTACAGGGATCTCCTTATCCTACAGCAACCCCCAAATTCCCATAGGGTTCCCCCAATCCTATGCAGACGCCTGCAATCTAAAAGAGATTCCCCCTTCCCCCCCCCCCAATCCTATAAGAGCACCCGCAGCCCCACAGGGATCACCAAAACCTACAGGGACCCACTCGACCCCATAAGGATCCCAAAATCCTACAGGGAACCTTCCTCCAAACTCACAGGGATCCTCCAATCCTATAGAGATCCACCCCAATCCTCTCCGAACCCTTCCAACTCCACAGGAGTCCCCAAACCCTACAGAGACCCCCCAAACCCCACAGAGATCCCTTAAATCCTACAGGGATCCCCACACCCTATAGGGATTCCTTAAATCCTATAATGAGCCTCAAATCCTATAGGGATTCCCAAACCCCACTGGGATCCCCTAAATCCTACAGGGATCCCCACACCCGATAGGGATCTCCAAACCCCATAGGGATCCCTTAAATCCTGCAAGAATCTGCGAACCCACAGGAATCCCTTAAACCCTATAGGGACCCCCCCAACTCCATAGGGATCCCTACAGGGATTCCCACACCCTATAGGGATCCCCCAACTCCATACAGATCCCTTAAATCCTATAGGGATCCCTCAATCTTACGGGGACCTCCACACCCTAAAGGAATCCCTTAAATCCTACAGGGATCCCTCAGTCTTACAGAGATCCCCACACCCTATAGGGATCCCTGAAATCCTACAGGGACCCCCTCACACCCCATAGGGTCTCCCTCAACTCTCTGTGAACCCCCCCAACTCCACAGGGATATCAAAACCCTATAAAGACCCCCCAGTGCCATAGGGACCCCCCCAAATCCTATAGGGATCCCCATACCCCATAGGGATCCCCCATATCCCATAGGGACTCCATCGATTCTGTGTGAACCCCCCAACTCCATAGGGATCCCCACACCCTATAGGGTTCCCCCCCAAACCCTATAGGGACTCCCTCAATTCTGTGTGAACCCCCAACTCCATAGGGATCCCCACACCCTATAGAGACCCCCTAATGCCACATGGGAACCCCCAAATCGGATAGGGACCCTCACAGCCCTATAGGGATCCCTCACCTCCATAAGCATCACCATCCCAACCCCACAGGGGACCCACGACCCTATAACGACCCCATGACCTTATAGGGTTCTCCAAAACCTGACAGGGATCCCCCGTTGCTACATGAACACTGTTGTCCTATAGCGGACCCCCAAATCCCATAGAAAACCCCACAATCCAATGGGGATCTACCAGACCCTAGAGGAACGCCCTCAAGCACATATTAACTCTCAGCCCCATAGGAACCCCCAATAATAGAGGGACCCCCCCCCCCCCCCCAAATCTTATTAGGACCCCCTGCCCTATATGGATCCCCAAATCCTGAGCAATAGGGTCCCCAGTGCTCCCAGTAAAAGGGAAATGGGGGAACTGGGAGCCCCAGTAACAGATCTATGGGGCAACTGGGACCGCCAGGAAAAGATATATGGGGTAAACTGGGCTACCAATAAGCAAAATTCTGACATAAATGACCCAAAAACTCATTTATGAGGTAAATAAAGGCCCTAAATATCAGATCTATGAGGTAAATTAGGCCTTATGTGAGAAAAATTCTGTCATAAATGACCCAAAGTGCACTTACGATGTAAGCAAGAGGCCCAGTAAGAGATATATGAGGTAAACTGGGATCCTAGTAAGCAGAATTCAGACATAATTCACCAAAAATCACATTTATGAGGTAAATAAGGCCCCAAATAACACATCTGTGAGGTAAACTAGGCCTTATGTGAGAAAAAATCTGTCATAAATGACCCAAAATGCACTTCAGAGGTAAGAGAGAGGCCCAGTAAGAGATACATGAGGTAAACTGGGATCCCAATCACCAAATTTCTGACATAATTCACCAAAAATCACATTTATGAGGTAAATAAGGGCCTAAATAACAGATCTATGAGGTAAATTAGGCCCTAAGTGAGGAAAATTCTAGCATAAATGACCCAAAATGCACTTATGAGTTAAGTAAGAGGCCCAGTAAGAGAGTTGTGAGGTAAACTGGGCTCCCAGTAAGAGATATATGAGGTAAACTGAGCTCCCAGTCAGCAAAATTCTGACATAGTTCACCAAAAATCACATTTATGAGGTAAATAAGGGCCCAAATAACAGATCTATGAGGTAAATTAGACCCTATGTGAGGAAAATTCTGTCATAAATGACCCAAAATGCACTTATGAGGTGAGAGGCTCAGTAAGGGAGCTGTGAGGTAAACTGTGCTCCCAGTAAGAGATACATGAGGTAAACTGGGCTCCCAGTCAGCAAATTTCTGACATAATTCACCAAAAATCACATTTATGAGGTAAATAAGGGCCCAAATAACAGATCTATGAGGTAAATTAGACCCTATGTGAGGAAAATCCTGTCCTAAGTGACCCAAAGTGCACTTACTATGTAAGCAAGAGGCCCAGTAAGAGATATATGAAGTAAACTGGGATCCTAGTAAGCAGAATTCAGACATAATTCACCAAAAATCACATTTATGAGGTAAATAAGGGCCCAAATAACAGATCTATGAGGTAAACTAGGCCCTATGTGAGAAAAATCCTGTCAGAAATGTCTCAAAAGTGCACTTAGGAGGTAAATAGGAGCCCCAGTAAGAGAGCTGTGAGGTAAACTGGGCTCCCAGTAAGAGATATATGAGGTAAACTCAGCTCCCAGTAAGCAAAAATCTGATATAACTCACCAACAATCACATTTATGAGGTAAATAAAGGCCCAAATAACAGATCTATGAAATAAATTTGATCCTTCAGGAGGAAAACTCTGTCATAAACGACCCAAAATGGACTTATGAGGTAAGTGAGAGGCCCAGTAAGAGATACATGAGGTAAACTGGGATCCTAGTAAGCAGAATTCAGACATAATTCACCAAAAATCACATTTATGAGGTAAATAAAGGCCCAAATAACAGATCTATGAGGTAAATTAGACCCCATGTGAGGAAAATCCTGTCATAAATGACCCAAAATGCACTTATGAGGTAAGTGAGAGGCCCAGTAAGAGAGTTGTGAGGTAAACTGGGCTCCCAGTAAGAGATACATGAGGTAAACTGGGCTCCCAGTCAGCAAAATTCTGACATAATTCACCAAAAATCACATTTATGAGGTAAATAAGGGCCCAAATAAGAGATCTATGAGATAAATTAAGCATTATGTGAGGAAAATCCTGTCAGAAATGTCTCAAAAGTGCACTTATGAGGTAATTAAGAGGCCCAGCAAGAGATATATGAGGTAAACAGGGATCCCAGTCAGCAAAATTCTGATATAATTCACCAAAAATCACATTTATGAGGTAAATAAGGCCCCAAATAACAGATCTATGAGGTAAACTAGGCCTTATGTGAGAAAAATTCCGTCATAAATGACCCAAAATGCACTTATGAGTTAAGTGAGAGGCCCAGTAAGAGAGCTGTGAGGTAAACTCTGCTCCCAGTAAGAGATATATGAAGTAAACTGGGATCCTAGTAAGCAGAATTCAGACATAATTCACCAAAAATCACATTTATGAGGTAAATAAGGGCCCAAATAACAGATCTATGAGGTAAATTAGCCCTTATGTGAGAAAAATCCTGTCAGAAATGGACCAAAGTGCACTTATGAGGAAAGTGAGAGGCCCAGTAAGAGAGCTGAGGGTAAAGTGGGCTCCCAGTTAGCAAAATTCAAACATAAATGACCCAAAAACTCATTTATGAGGTAAATTAGGCCCTAAATAACAAATCTATGAGGTAAATTAGGCCTTATGTGAGGAAAATCCTGTCATAAGTGACCCAAAATGCACTTATAAGGTAAGTGAGAGGCCCAGTAAGAGAGCTGTGAGGTAAACTGTGCTCCCAGTAAGAGATATATGAGGTAAACTGAGCTCCCAGTAAGCAAAATTCTGATATAATTCACCAAAAATCACATTTATGAGGTAAATAAAGGCCCAAATAACAGATCTATGAAGTAAATTTGACCCTATGGGAGGAAAATCCTGTCAGAAATGTCTCAAAAGTGCACTTATGAGGTAATTAAGAGGCCCAGTAAGATATATATGAGGTAAACTGGGCTCCCAGTCAGCAAAATTCTGACATAATTCACCAAAAATCACATTTATGAGGTAAATAAGGGCCCAAATAACAAATCTATGAGGTAAATTTGACCCTATGTGAGGAAAATCCTGTCATAAATGACCCAAAGTGCACTTACGAGTTAAGTGAGAGGCCCAGTAAGAGCTGTGAGGTAAACTGGGCTCCCAGTAAGAGATATATGAGGTAAACTCAGCTCCCAGTAAGCAAAAATCTGATATAACTCACCAACAATCACATTTATGAGGTAAATAAGGCCCCAAATAACAAATCTATGAGGTAAATTAGGCCCTATGTGAGGAAAATCCTGTCAGAAATGACCCAAAATGCACTTATGAGTTAAGTGAGAGGCCCAGTAAGAGAGCTGTGAGGTAAACTGTGCTCCCAGTAAGAGATATATGAGCTAAACTGGTCTCCTAGTAAGCAAAATTCTGACATAAATGACCCAAAAACACATTTATGAGGTAAATAAGGCCCCAAATAACAGACCTATGAGGTTAATTAGGCCCTGTGTGAGAAAACCCCCACCACAGAAGCCCCATAAGGCCCAGTGTGGTCAATGGGCTCCCATTAACTCAGCCTTAGACCCACGGAGACCCCCGGGAACCCAACATGACGTCACCGAACGGCCCCCAAATCCCCTTTTTTGAGCTCATTCCGATGCCGGCAATGCGATTTTTGAATGTATTTCGTAGCGCTGTGAGGTAACGCGGCCTCCCCTCCCCCCCCACCCTCAGCGTGAGGCCTACGCTCCAACCCGGCCTCCCAGTGCGGGCCTGGGGGGGAACACACAGCAAAGCCAACCCCCCCCCCCCCCCCAACACCCCGTCCCACAGCAGCCCACAGCACGGAAACAGGAGTTAAATAGAAAAGAAAAAATAAGGGTAAAAAGGAGGAAAGATACCAACCCAACCCCCCTCCACACGTACATAAGGAGCCGCGGTCGGGCCCGGGTGGGGCCGGAACCATTGCGGGGCTCGCGTAGAAGTGTGTGTGTGGGGGGGGGGGGGGAGGGGGGGGGGGGGAGACGCACACAGAAATAGAATATGGGGGGAGGAAAGAGGGGGGGGTGAGGGGGGGGTTGGGGGCGTGTCCTTACCTGAGGCGGGAAAAGGAAAATGGGGGAGGAGGAGGAGGAAGAGGAGGAGGAGGAGGAAGGGGGGGGGGGGGGGGGGGGGGGAAGGGAGGGGGGGTGTCCGGGCCTCAGCCGCGCCGCGGCGCGAGACGGCGGCGGCGGCAACGCACCGCCAGGCCCCGCCCACCGGCGCCCAAGCCACGCCCCTTCGCTTTTATAGGGCGGCGGGGGAAAGGGGGCGGGGCTTAGGTGCGCCGGAGGACCCCGCGCACGGGGTGGGGCCGGAGGGGTCCTTCGGGTTTATAGGTGGCCGCGGTGCTGCCTGATGGGTGGAGGGGAGAGCTTTGAGCGCTGTTCGCGGCTCATTTTGCTCCGTTTGCGGGTGGCTGTTGGGGTTGTTTTTTTTCTTTGGCCGCTTTTTGGGGTTTTTTTTGGCAGGGGGTGAGGGGGGTGAGGGGGGAGGGGGGTGAGGCTTGCGCGCAGGCAGTGCGAAGGGCAGCCCCGCCGCCATCTTGTGGGGATGGGAGGGGGAGGGGGGGATTCCGCTCCCGAAGGGCGCGGTGACGTCACGTGGTCCCCCTGCAGGGCAGGGAGGGAAAGTGGGGGGGGGGGGGGGAGAGAAAAAGAGGGGGAAATGGGGGAAAATTGGGGTTAATGGTGGGGGGGTGACGTCACAGCCCAAGGAGGGAGGGGGGAGGGGGGAAATTGATGGAAAAAAAGCTCGAATTAGGGGCAAAATTGGGGTCAGAGCGTGGCGAAGGGTGCTCAGGGTGGGATTGGAGGGGGGAAAAGTCGAGAAAAAGGAGCAAAAATGGGTTAAAAATGGGTTAAAAATGGGGTTTGGGTGTGGAATTATCGCCTCCGGGGCAGTTCTGGGAGGGAAAGGGCAAAAAATCAGCTGGAATTGGAAAGAGAATGGCAAAATTGGGCCTAAAAATGGGCACTGAATGGGGCAGTGCCCATCAAAGTGAGGGAAAAGGGTGGAAATGGCCAAAAATGGACCAAAATCCCCCAAATTTGACCCAAAAATGGGCTCTGAATGGGGCAATGCCCATCAAGGTGAGGAAAAGGGGTGGAAAAGGCCAAAAATGGACCAAAATCCCCCAAATTTGACCCCAAAATGGGCTCTGAATGGGGCAATACCCATCAAGGTGAGGAAAAGGGGTGAAAAAGGCCAAAAATGGACCAAAATCCCCCAAATTTGACCCCAAAATGGGCTCTGAATGGGGCAATACCCATCAAGGTGAGGAAAAGGGGTGAAAAAGGCCAAAAATGGACCAAAATCCCCCAAATTTGACCCAAAAATGGGGTCTGAATGGGGCACAACCACTGCAGGCTTAAGAAAAGGGGAGAAAATGGTCAAAAACGGACCAAAATCCCCCAAATTTGACCCAAAAATGGGCTCTGAATGGGGCACAACCACTGCAGGATTAAGAAAAGGGGTGAAAGAGGCCAAAAATGGACCAAAATCCCCCAAATTTGACCCAAAATTGGGCTCTGAATGGGGCAATACCCATCAAGGTGAGGGAAAGGGGTGAAAAAGGCCAAAAATGGACCAAAATCCCTCAAATTTGACCCCAAAATGGGCTCTGAATGGGGCAATGCCCATCAAGGTGAGGAAAAGGGGTGGAAAAGGCCAAAAATGGACCAAAATCCCCCAAATTTGACCCCAAAATGGGCTCTGAATGGGGCACAACCACTGCAGGAGAAAGAAAAGGGGTGAAAATGGCCAAAAATGGACCAAAATCCCTCAAATTTGGCCCAAAAATGGGGTCTGAATGGGGCAATACCCATCAAGGTGAGGGAAAGGGGTGAAAAATGCCAAAAATGGACCAAAATCCCCCAAATTTGACCCAAAAATGGGGTCTGAATGGGGCACAACCACTGCACTGATAAAGAAAAGGGGTGAAAATGGCCAAAAATGGACCAAAATCCCCCAAATTTGACCCAAAAATGGGCTCTGAATGGGGCAATGCCCATCAAGGTGAGGAAAAGGGGTGGAAAAGGCCAAAAATGGACCAAAATCCCCCAAATTTGACCCAAAAATGGGCTCTGAATGGGTCAATATCCATCAAGGTGAGGAAAAGGGGTGAAAAAGGCCAAAAAATGGACCAAAATCCCTCAAATTTGGCCCAAAAATGGGGTCTGAATGGGGCAATGCCCATCAAGGTGAGGGAAAAGGAGTGATAGAGGCCAAAAATGGACCAAAATCCCCCAAATTTGACCCCAAAATGGGCTCTGAATGGGGCAATGCCCATCAAGGTGAGGAAAAGGGGTGAAAATGGCCAAAAATGGACCAAAATCCCCCAAATTTGACCCAAAAATGGGCTCTGAATGGGGCACAACCACTGCAGGATAAAGAAAAGGGGTAAGAAAGGCCAAAAAATGGACCAAAATCCCTCAAATTTGGCCCAAAAATGGGCTCTGAATGGGGCAATACCCATCAAGGTGAGGGAAAGGGGTGAAAAAGGCCAAAAAAATGGACCAAAATCCCCCAAATTTGACCCAAAAATGGGGTCTGAATGGGGCAATAACCAACGAGGTCAGGAAAAGGGGTGAAAAAGGCCAAAAATGGACCAAAATCCCCAAAATTTGACCCAAAAATGGGCTCTGAATGGGGCAATACCCATCAAGGTGAGGAAAAGGGGTGAAAAAGGCCAAAAATGGACCAAAATCCCTCAAATTTGGCCCCAAAATGGGGTCTGAATGGGGCACAACCACTGCAGGATCAGGAAAAGGGGTGAAAATGGCCAAAAATGGACCAAAATCCCACAAATTTGACCCAAAAATGGGCTCTGAATGGGACAATACCCATCAAGGTGAGGGAAAGGGGTGAAAATGGTCAAAAACGGACCAAAATCCCCCAAATTTGACCCAAAAATGGGCTCTGAATGGGGCAATACCCATCAAGGTGAGGAAAAGGGGGGAAAAAGGCCAAAAATGGACCAAAATCCCCCAAATTTGACCCAAAAATGGGGTCTGAATGGGGCAATGCCCATCAAGGTGAGGAAAAGGAGTGGAAAAGGCCAAAAATGGACCAAAATCCCCCAAATTTGACCCAAAAATGGGCTCTGAATGGGGCACAACCACTGCAGGATAAAGAAAACAGGTGAAAATGTCCAAAACTGGACCAAAATCCCCCAAATTTGACCCAAAAATGGGGTATATATGGGGCTCTATGGGGTCTCTGTGGGGCACTTTGGGGTCTCTGTGGGGTCTCTATGGGGCACTATGGGGTCTCAGTGGGTCTCTATGGGGCTCTGAGTACCTGTGGGGTCTCTATGGGGCACTTTGGGGTCTCTGTAGGGCACTTTGAGGTTTCTATGGGGTCTCTGTGGGGTCTTTGTGGGGCACTTTGGGGTCTCTGTGGGTCTCTATGGGTCTCCGAGTACTTCTGGGGTTTCTGTGGGGCACTATGGGGTCTTTGTGGGTTTCTATGCGGCACTTTAGGGTCTCTGTGGGGTCTCTATGGGGTCTCTGTGGGGCACTTTGGGGTCTCTGTGGGGCACTTTGGGGTCTCTATGGGGTCTCTATGGGGCTCTGAGTACTTGTGGGTCTCTGTGGGGTCTCTTTGGGGTCTCTGTGGGGCGCTTTGGGGTCTCTATGGGGTCTCTGTGGGTCTCTATGGGGCTCTGAGTACTTGTGGGGTCTCTATGGGTCTCTGTGGGGCACTATGGGGTCTCTGTGGGGTCTCTGTGGGGCACTTTGGGGTCTCTGTGGGGCACTATGGGGTCTCTGGGGCCTCTGTGGGGCACTATGGGGCCTCTGGGGTCTCTATGGGGCACTTGGGGTCTGGGGTCTCCATGGGGCACTATGGGGTCTCTATGGAGCGCTATGGGGTCTCTGTGGGCGTCTATGGGGCTCTATGAGTACCTGTGGGGTTTCTATGGGGCTCTATGGGGTTTCAGTTTTCCCCATTTCTTGCCCAATTTCCTCCCATTTCCCCCCCACTTCCTCCCCATTTCCCCCCATTTCCTCCCATTTCCCCCCCATTTCCTGTTCACTTTCCCCATTTTTTCCCATTCTCTGCCCATTATTCCCAATTTTCCCCCAAATTTTCCCCATTCCTTCATCAGTTTTCCCATTTTTTGCTCAATTTCCTCCAATTTCCCCCATTTTTTGCTCAATTTCCTCCAATTTCCCCCCTTCTTTCCCCTCATTTTCCTCTTTTTCCCCTCATTTTCCTCTTTTTTCCCCCCATTTTCCCTCATTTTCCTCTTTTTTCCCCCATTTCCCCCCATTTCCCCCCCCATTTCCCTTCCCCCCCCATTTCCCTTCCCCCCCCATTTCCCTTCCCCCCCCATTTCCCTTCCCCCCCCATTTCCCTTCCCCCCCCATTTCCCCCCCCATTTCCCCCCCCATTTCCCCCCCCATTTTCCCCCATTTTCCCCCATTTTCCCCCATTTTCCCCCATTTTCCCCCATTTTCCCCCTTTTCCCCCATTTTCATCCTTTCCCATTCCCCCCTTTTCCTCTTTCCTCCCCATTTCCTCTTTTTTCCCCCTCATTTTCCCTTTTTCTCCCCCATTTCCCCCAACCTTTCCTCCCTTTTCCCCCCATGTTCCTCTTTTTTCCCCTCATTTCCTCCAATTCTCCCCCATTTCCCCCTTTTCCCCCCCAACCTTTCCTCAATTTATCCCATTTTCCCCCAATTTTGCCCCAATTTTCCCCCATTTTCCTTTTTTTCCCTCATTTTCCCCCATTTCCCCCAACCTTTCCTCCCTCTTCCTCTTTTTTCCCCTCATTTCCCCCTATTACCCCCCATTTTCCCCTTTTCCCTCCATTTTCCCCCATTTTCCTTTTTTTTCCTCTTTTCCTCCCCTTTTCCTCCCCCCTTTCTCACCCCATTTTCCCCTTTTTCCCAATTTTCCTATTTTCTCCCCCCATTTCCCCCATTTTTCCCTTTTCTCCTCCTTTTCCCCCCCACCTTCCTCCTTTTCCCCCATTTTCCACTTTTCCCCTCATTTCCCCCCATTTCCTCCCCATTTTCCCCTCTTTTCTTCCCCTTTTTCCCCCATTTTCCTCTTTTCCACCTCATTTCCCCCCATTTCCACCTTCTCTCCCCCCATTTCCCCTTTTTCTCCCCCATTTTCTCCCCATTTCCCCCCTTCTCCACCCTTTTCCCGTATTTTCCCCCCATTTCCCCCCATTTTCCTCTATCCCCCCCCATTTCCCCCTAATTTTCCCTTTTTCTCCCCCTTTTCCCCTCCGTCTTCCTCCGCTTTTTCCCCCATCTTCCTCCCTTTTCCCCCATTTTCCTTTTTCTCCCCCCATTTCCTCCCCCTTTTTCTCCCCCCATTTCCTCCCCCTTTTTCTCCCCCCATTTCCTCCCCCTTTTTCTCCCCCCGTTTCCTCCCCCTTTTTCTCCCCCCGTTTCCTCCCCCTTTTTCTCCCCCCGTTTCCTCCCCCTTTTTCTCCCCCCGTTTCCTCCCCCTTTTTCTCCCCCCGTTTCCTCCCCCTTTTCTCCCCCCGTTTCCTCCCCCTTTTCTCCCCCCTTTTCCTCCCCCTGTTCCTCCCCCCTTTTCCTCCCCCCTTTTCCTCCCCCTGTTCCTCCCCCCTTTTCCTCCCCCTGTTCCTCCCCCCTTTTCCTCCCCCTGTTCCTCCCCCCTGTTCCTCCCCCCTTTTCCTCCCCCTGTTCCTCCCCCCTGTTCCTCCCCCCTTTTCCTCCCCCCTTTTCCTCCCCCCTTTTCCTCCCCCCTTTTCCTCCCCCCTTTTCCTCCCCCTTTTCCTCCCCCCATTTCCTCCCCCTTTTTCTCCCCCCATTTCCTCCCCCTTTTTCTCCCCCCATTTCCTCCCCCTTTTTCTCCCCCCATTTCCTCCCCCTTTTTCTCCCCCCATTTCCTCCCCCTTTTTCTCCCCCCATTTCCTCCCTCTTTTTCTCCCCCATTTTCTCCCTCTTTTTCTCCCCCATTTCCTCCCCCCATTTCCCCCCCCTTTTTCTCCCCCCATTTCCCCCCCCTTTTTCTCCCCCCATTTCCCCCCCCTTTTTCTCCCCCCATTTCCCCCCCCTTTTTCTCCCCCCATTTCCCCCCCCTTTTTCTCCCCCCATTCCCCCCCCTTTTTCTCCCCCCATTCCCCCCCCTTTTTCTCCCCCCATTCCCCCCCCTTTTTCTCCCCCCATTCCCCCCCCTTTTTCTCCCCCCATTCCCCCCCCTTTTTCTCCCCCCATTTTCCCCTTTTCTCCCCAATTTCCCCCCATTTCCCTCTGTTCACCCCCTTTTTCCCCCCTTTTTCCCAATTTTCCTTTTTCCTCCTCATTTCCCCCAATTTCCCCCTTTTTTCTCCCCCATTTCCCCCCACCTTCCCCCCCTTTTTCCCCCATTTTCCTCTTTTTTTCCGCTCATTTTCCCCCATTTCTTCCCCATTTTCCCATTTCCTCCCCTTTGTCCCCCATTTTCCTCATTTTCCCCCCATTTCCCCGAATTTTCCCTTTTCTCCCCCTTTTTCCCCCCAACTTCCTTCCCCTTTTCCCCCATTTTCCTCTTTTTTCCACTCATTTTCCCCCATTTCTCCCCCATTTTCCCATTTCCTCCCCTTTTTCCCCCCATTTCCTCCTCATTTCCCCCAATTTTCCCTTTCTCCCCTTTTTTCCCCCACCTTCCCCCCCTTTTTCCCCCATTTTCCTCTGTTTTTCCGCTCATTTTCCCCCATTTCTTCCCCATTTTCCCATTTCCTCCCCTTTTTCCACCCTTTTCCTTTTTTCCCCGCATTTCCCCCCATTTCACCCACTTTCCCCCTTTTTTCTCCCCCTTTTCCCCCCACCTTCCTCCCCTTTTCCCCATTTTCCTCTTTTTTCCCCTCATTTTCCCCCCTTTCCTCTCCATTTTCCCATTTCCTCCTCATTTCCCCCAATTTTCCCTTTTTCCCCCCTTTTTTCCCCCTTTTCCCCCCACCTTCCTCCCCTTTCCCCCATTTTCCTCTTTTTTCCCCTCATTTCCCCCCCCATTTCCTCTCCTTTTTCCTCCATTTTCCTTTTTTCCCCTCATTTCCCCCAATTTTCCCATTTTCTCCCCCAATATTTCCTTTTCCTCCCCATTTTCCCCCCACCTTCCTCCCTTTTCCCCCATTTTCCTCTTTTTCCCCCTCATTTCCCCCATTTCCTCCTTTTTTTCCCTTTTCCCCTTTTTCTCCCCCAGTTTTCCCTTTTTCTCCCCCATTTCCCCCTTTTCCCCAACCTTCCCTCAATTTTTCCCCATTTTCCTCTTTTTTCCCCTCATTTTTCCCCCATTTCCTCCCCACGTTCCCATTTCCTCCTCATTTCCCCAAATCTTCCCTTTTTTTCCCGCTTTTCCCCCCACCTTCCTCCATTTTTCCCCCATTTTCCTCTTTTTTCCCCTCGTTTTCCCCCATTTCTTCCCCATTTTCCCATTTCCTCGCCTTTGTCCCCCATTTTCCTCATTTTCCCCCCATTTCCCCGAATTTTCCCTTTTCTCCCCCTTTTTCCCCCCAACTTCCTTCCCCTTTTCCCCCATTTTCCTCTTTTTTCCCCTCATTTTCCCCCCTTTCCTCTCCATTTTCCCATTTCCTCCTCATTTCCCCCAATTTTCCCTTTTCTCCCCCTTTTCCCCCCACCTTCCTCCCTTTTTCCCCCATTTTCCTCTTTTTCCCCCTCATTTTCCCCCATTTCCTCCTTTTTTTCCCCTTTCCCCTTTTTCTCCCCCAATTTTCCCTTTTTCTCCCCCATTTCCCCATTTTTCCCCCTACCTTCCCTCAATTTTCCCCATTTTCCTCTTTTTTCCCCTCATTTCCCCTTTTTTTCACCCCATTCCCCCCCCCTTTTCCTTTTTCCCATCCCATTCTCCCCCATTTCCCCCTTTTTTCCCCCAACCTTCCCTCAATTTTTCCTTTTTTCCCCTCATTTCCCCCCATTTCCCCTTTTTTCACCCCATTTCCCCCCCCTTTTCCTTTTTCCCATCCCATTCTCCCCCATTTCCCCCCCAATTTTCCCCCTTTTTTCCCATTTTCCCCCCTTTCCCCCCATTTCCCATCAATTTCCACCCCCTTTCCCCATTTTCCCCCATTTTCCGCCCAATTTCCCCCATTTTCTCCCCATTTCCCAACATTTTCCTACCATTTTTTCCCCACTTCCCCCAAATTTCCCCCATTCTTTCCCAAAATTTGAGGGCTTTGGGCTGAAATTTGGGGAGAAAAAGGGCAATTTGAGGACTTTGTGATGTTCTGATGGATCTCAGGTGGGAATTGGTGGTGGGAAATGGGATTTGGGGTCATTTTGTGCTGGAATTTGGGGAGAAAAAGGGCAATTTGAGGACTTTGTGAGGTTTTGGAGGATCTCAGGTGGGAATTGGTGGTGGGAAATGGGATTTGGGGTCATTTTGAGGTGAAATTTGGGGAGAAAAAGGGCAATTTGAGGACTTTGTGATGCTTTGGGGGATCTCAGGTGGGAATTGCTGGTGGGAAATGGGATTTGGGGTCATTTTGTGCTGAAATTTGGGGAGAAAAAAGGCAATTTGAGGACTTTGTGATGCTCTGATGGATCTGAGGTGGGAATTGGTGGTGGGAAATGGGATTTGGGGTCATTTTGTGCTGAAATTTGGGGAGAAAAAGGGCAATTTGAGGACTTTGTGATGCTTTGGAGGATCTCAGATTGGAATTGGTGGCGGGAAATGGGATTTGGGGCCATTTTGTGCTGAAATTTGGGGAGAAAAAGGGCAATTTGAGGACTCTGTGATGTTCTGATGGATCTGAGGTGGGACTTGGTGGTGGGAAATGGGATTTGGGGTCATACAATGGTCAAATTTGGGGAGAAAAAGGGCAATTTGAGGACTTTGTGATGCTTTGGGGGATCTCAGATTGGAATTGGTGGTGGGAAATGGGATTTGGGGTCATTTTGTGCTGAAATTTGGGGAGAAAAAGGGCAATTTGAGGACTTTGTGATGCTTTGGAGGATCTCAGATTGGAATTGGTGGCTGGAAATGGGATTTGGGGCCATTTTGTGCTGGAATTTGGGGAGAAAAAGGGCAATTTGAGGACTTTGTGATGCTCTGATGGATCTCAGGTGGGAATTCGTGGTGGGAAATGGGATTTGGGGTCATATTGAGTTGGAATTTGGGGAGAAAAAGGGCAATTTGAGGACTTTGTGATGCTTTGGTGGGTCTGAGGTGGGAATTGGTGGTGGGAAATGGGATGTGGGGTCATACAATGGTCAAATTTGGGGAGAAAAAGGGCAATTTGGGGACTTTGTGATGCTTTGGGGGATCTCAGATTGGAATTGGTGGTGGGAAATGGGATTTGGGGTCATTTTGTGCTGAAATTTGGGGAGAAAAAGGGCAATTTGAGGACTTTGTGATGCTTTGGGGGATCTCAGATTGGAATTGGTGGTGGGAAATGGGATTTGGGGTCATTTTGTGCTGAAATTTGGGGAGAAAAAGGGCAATTTGAGGACTTTGTGATGCTTTGGTGGGTCTGAGGTGGGAATTGGTGGTGGGAAACGGGATTTGGGGTCCTACTGAGTTGAAATGTGAAGAGAAGCAGCAGGAGATGCTCCTTCTATTTCCCCTTCTGTTCCCCTCAGCGTCGTCTGCCTTCAGCATCGCAGGGCTGTGGTTTCAGACACACTCTCTGTCATTTTATTAATTAATTTATTAACCTCCGTTGTAATTAGAGCGCGTTGTGCCGTGTTACCGTGCATGTTTAAACGTGGGTTCGTGTTTATTAAGTCAGTGTTCCCCCTCTGATGTGTTTTTCAGCCCATCTCCCCCTGCCTGCCCTGCCCCTTTCCCAGGGTGTGGGGTTGAAGAGAAAAGGGGGCCGGAGTGGAAATAGGGGAGAGAAAGAAAGGGAGAAGATGGGGGGGGGGGCGGGGGGGGGGGGAATAAAAGGGGGGAAGGGGGCAAAAAATAGAGAGATGGGGGGGGGGGGGGGGGGGGGGGAGAAAAAAGGGAGAAAAGGGCTAAAGGGGGTTGGGAAAGGAGAAAAGGGGTTGGGAAAAGGGGTTGGGAGAAGTGAAAAAGGGGAGAAAAAAGGGAGGAGAAAAGGGGAGAAAAAAGGGAGGAGAAAAGGGGGAAAAGGGGAGAAAAAAGGGGGGGAAAAGGGGGGAAAGGGGAGGGGAAAGGGAGGGGAAAAGGGGGGAAAGGGGAGGGGAAAGGGAGGAGAAAAGGGGAGAAAAAGGGGAGAGAAAAGGGAGGGGAAAAGGGGGAAAAGGGGAGAGAAAAGGGAAGGGAAAAGGGGGAAAAGGGGAGAAAAAAGGGGGGGGGAAAGGGGGAA
>NC_052566.1:500310-554126 GCF_016699485.2 Gallus gallus | reverse complement strand
CCCTTTTTGGGCCCCATAGTCCCTTTTTTGGCTCTCGGAGTCCCATTTTTGGGGCCAGAAATCCCCTTTTTTGGCTCCCGGAATCCCCTTTTTGGGTCTAAAAGTCCCATTTTTGGGTCTAAAAGTCCCATTTTGGGGTCCAAAAGGGCCATTTTGGGGTCCAAAAGTCCCCTTTTTGGGGCCAGAAATCCCCTTTTTGGGACCAGAAGTCCCATTTTTGGGGCCAGAAATCCCCTTTTTTGGGTCCAGAAGTCTTATTTTTGGGTCCAAAAGGGCCATTTTTGGGTCTAAAAGTTCCATTTTGGGGTCCAAAAGGGCCATTTTGGGGTCCAAAAGGGCCATTTTTGGATCCCAAAGTCCCATTTTTGGCTCCTGGAGTCCCATTTTTGGGGCCAGAAATCCCATTTTTGGGTCCCGAAGTCCCATTTTGGGGCCAGAAATTCCCTTTTTGGGACCAGAAGTCCCACTTTTGGGGCCAGAAATCCCCTTTTTTGGGTCCAGAAGTCTTATTTTTGGGTCCAAAAGGGCCATTTTTGGGTCTAAAAGTTCCATTTTGGGGTCCAAAAGGGCCATTTTTGGGTCCCGAAGTCCCATTTTTGGGTCTCGAAGTCCCATTTTGGGGCCAGAAATCCCCTTTTTGGGCCCCATAGTCCCTTTTTTGGCTCTCAGAGTCCCATTTTTGGGGCCAGAAATCCCCTTTTTTGGCTCCCGGAATCCCCTTTTTGGGTCCAAAAAGCCCATTTTTGGGTCCCAAAGTCCCCTTTTTGGGTCCCAAAGTCCCCTTTTTGGGTCTAAAGGTCCCATTTTGGGGTCCAAAAGGGCCATTTTGGGGTCCAAAAGCCCCCTTTTTGGGGCCAGAAATCCCATTTTTGGGACCAGAAGTCCCATTTTGGGGGCCAGAAATCCCTTTTTTGGGGCCGGAAGTCCCATTTTTGGGTGTAAAAGTGCCATTTTTGGGTCCCGAAGTCCCATTTTGGGGCCATGTTTTACCACCCTGAGATTCTGCAGCGCCGCAGCGGCTGCTTTGGCACCATTTGGTGAGCACTGATGGGGCCCTTTTGGGGTCATAACCCCCCCCCCCGTGACCTCTGACCCCCACGTGACCCCTGACCTCCCACCACGTGACCTCTGACCCCCGTGACCTTTGACCCCTGACCCCAGGTTGGCCGCCACCTGCGTGTCCCGTCTGCAGCGCCGGGAGGTGATGGCCGTGGATGTGCCCCGAACGTGGTGGGTGGGGGGCGCTATGGGGTCCTATGGGCTATATGGGGCGCTATGGGGTGCTGTGGGGCTCTATGGGGTGTCTATGGGACGCTATGGGGCGCTATGGGGTGCTGTGGGGCTCTATGGGGTGTCTATGGGGCGCTATGGGGTCCTATGGGCTATGTGGGGCGCTATGGGGTGCTGTGGGGCTCTATGGGGTGTCTATGGGACGCTATGGGGCGCTATGGGGTGCTGTGGGGCTCTATGGGGTGTCTATGGGGCGCTATGGGGTCCTATGGGCTATGTGGGGCGCTATGGGGTGCTGTGGGGCTCTATGGGGTGTCTATGGGGCGCTATGGGGTCCTATGGGCTATGTGGGGCGCTATGGGGTGCTGTGGGGCTCTATGGGGTGTCTATGGGGCGCTATGGGGTCCTATGGGCTATGTGGGGCGCTATGGGGTGCTGTGGGGCTCTATGGGGTGTCTATGGGGCGCTATGGGGTCCTATGGGCTATGTGGGGCGCTATGGGGTGCTGTGGGGCTCTATGGGGTGTCTATGGGGCGCTATGGGGTCCTATGGGCTATGTGGGGCGCTATGGGGTGCTGTGGGGCTCTATGGGGTGTCTATGGGGCGCTATGGGGTCCTATGGGCTATGTGGGGCGCTATGGGGTGCTGTGGGGCTCTATGGGGTGTCTATGGGGCGCTATGGGGTCCTATGGGCTATGTGGGGCGCTATGGGGTGCTGTGGGGCTCTATGGGGTGCTGTGGGGCTCTATGGGGTGTCTATGGGGCGCTATGGGATCCTATGGGCTATGTGGGGCGCTATGGGGTGCTGTGGGGCTCTATGGGGTGTCTATGGGGCGCTATGGGGTCCTATGGGCTATGTGGGGCGCTATGGGGTGCTGTGGGGCTCTATGGGGTGTCTATGGGGCGCTATGGGGTCCTATGGGCTATGTGGGGTGCTATGGGGTGCTGTGGGGCTCTATGGGGTGTCTATGGGGCGCTATGGGGTCCTATGGGCTATGTGGGGCGCTATGGGGTGCTGTGGGGCTCTATGGGGTGTCTATGGGGCGCTATGGGGTCCTATGGGCTATGTGGGGCGCTATGGGGTGCTGTGGGGCTCTATGGGGTGTCTATGGGGCGCTATGGGGTCCTATGGGCTATATGGGGCGCTATGGGGTGCTGTGGGGTGTCTATGGGGCGCTATGGGTTATATGGGGTGTCTATGGGGCGCTATGGGGTGCCTATGGGGCGCTATGGGTTATATTGGGTGTCTATGGAGCGCTATGGGGTGCCTATGGGGTACTATGAGTTATATGGGGTGTCTATGGGGCTCTATGGGGTGCCTATGGTGTGCTGTGGGGTGCCTATGGGGCTCTATGGGGTGCTGTGGGGTGTCTATGGGGCTCTATGGGGTGCCTATGGTGTGCTGTGGGGGGCCAATGGGGTGCTGTGGGGTGCGTATGGGGCTCTATGGGGCACTATGGGGGGTGCTGTGGGTTATATGGGGTGTCTGTGGGGCTCTGTGGGGTGCCTATGGGGCGCTATGGGGCGCTATGCGGTATATGGGGTGTCTATGGGCCTCTATGGGGCGCTATGGGTTATATGGGGTGTCTATGGGGCTCTATGGGGTGCCTATGGTGTGCTGTGGGGTGCCTATGGGGTGTCTATGGGGTGCTGTGGGGTGTCTATGGGGCGCTGTGGGGTGTTTATGGGGCTCTAAGGGGCACTACGGGGGGTGCTATGGGTTATATGGGGTGTCTATGGGGCTCTATGGGGTGCCTATGGGGCGCTATGGGGCGCTATGCGGTATATGGGGTGTCTGTGGGGCTCTATGGGGCGCTATGGGTTATATGAGGTGTCTATGGGGCTCTATGGGGTGCCTATGGTGTGCTGTGGGGGGCCTATGGGGTGCTGTGGGGTGCCTATGGGGCTCTGTGGGGTGTCTATGGGGCTCTATGGGGCACTACGGGGGGTGCTATGGGTTATATGGGGTGTCTTTGGGGCTCTATG
This sequence comes from Gallus gallus, assembly GCF_016699485.2. Lineage (NCBI taxonomy): Eukaryota > Metazoa > Chordata > Aves > Galliformes > Phasianidae > Gallus > Gallus gallus. The sequence continues at coordinate 550,910 of NC_052566.1, read as the reverse complement.
GGGCGCTATGGGTTATATGGGGGCTCTATGGGGCGCTATGGGTTATATGGGGTGTCTATGAGGCGCTATGGGTTATATGGGGGCTCTATGGGGTGCTATGCGTTATATGGGGTGTCTATGGGACGCTATGGGTTATATGGGGGCTCTATGGGGTGCTATGGGTTATATGGGGTGTCTATGGGACGCTATGAGTTATATGGGGGCTCTATGGGGTGCTATGGGTTATATGGGGTGTCTATGGGGCGCTATGGGTCCCTATTGTGGGCTCCGTCGGCCCCGCCCCCCAACCCCGAAGCCCCGCCCCCACACCCGAAGCCACGCCCCGACCTTAGTCCCGCCTCCTTACCCTAAGCCCCGCCCCACCTCCTGTAGCCCCGCCCCCCGACCTTAGCCCCGCCCTCACATCCTGTAGCCCCGCCCCTGACGTTAGCCCCGCCCCCTCCCAGCTCCGCCCTGGCCGCCTTCGTGCAGGGATTGGCTCTGCCCCGCTCTCTGGCCCCGCCCCTTCCGGCCGAAGCTCCGCCCCTCCGCTGCTCCCTCTATCTGGCGGCGCTGCTGCAGCTCGGCCTCACCCGCGTCTATTGGAGGCAGTGCGGGGCGCTGGCGGGTGCGCCATGTCGCGATATATCGCGATAGAGGGTGGGACGGGGGAGGGCTGCGGCCGCGCGGGGGTGGCGTGGGGGCCGATATGTCGCGATAGGGGGCGGCATGTCCCGATATGGGGGTGGTACACCTGGATATGTCGTGATAGGGGGCTGTATATCGCAGTAAGGGGGTGATATGTCGCGCTATGGGGCAATATGTTGTGATTGGGGCGCGATATATCGCGATATGGGGTGGTGGGTTGCAATAAGGGGGTGATATATCGCAGTATGGGGCAATATGTTGCAATAGAGGCGCGATATATCACAACGTGGGGCGGTATATTGCAGTAAGGGGGTGATATATCGCGATATGGGGCGGTATATTGCAGTAAGAGGGTGATATATCGCGATATGGGACAGTATATTGCAATAAGGGGGTGATATATCGCAGTATGGGGCAATATATCGTGATGGGGCACAATATATCGCGATATGGGGCGGTATATCGCGATAAGGGGGTGGTATATCGCGATATGGGGGGCGATATATCACAATATGGGGTGGTATATCGTGATAGAGGGGCACTGTATCGTGATGTGGGGCGGTATATCGCGATAAGGGGGTGATACAGCACGATATGGGCGAATATGTCATGATTGGGGCACGATATATCGCGATATGGGGGGGTATATTGCAATAAGGGAGTGATATATCGCGATATGGGGTAGCATATCACAATAGGGGAGCGATATATTACGATATGGGGCCGTATATCGCAATAAGGGGGTGATATATCGCGATAGGGGGGCAATATATCGTGATATGGGGTGGTATATTGTAATGGTGGGGGTGATATATCGCGATATGGGGCAGTGGATCACTATAGGGGAGTGATATATCGCGATATGGGGCGGTATATTTCAATAGGGGGGTGATATGTTGTGATATGGGGCGGTGTATCGCGATAAGGGACCAATATATCGCAATATGGGGCAATATATCGTGATTGGGGCATGATATATCGCGATATGGGGCGGTGTATCACGATAGGGGGGCGATATCGCGCTATGGGGCAGCATATCGCGATAGGGGAGTGATATATCGTGCTATGGGGCAGCATATCGCGATAGGGGGGGCGATATATCATGCTATGGGGCAGCATATCGTGATAGGGGAGCGATATATCGCACTATGGGGCGATCTATCGCGATATGGGGGTGCTGCATCGCGACGTGGGCCCCGACGTGGGGCCGGGGCGGTCGCTATGGGTCTGTGCCCCACAGAGGAGGTGGCGGCGGTGTGGGGCCGACTGCACCGCCTCCATCCGCCCCCCACCATCGACCTCAGCCCCACGGCGCGGTGAGTTCTGCCCCATGGCGGCCCCATAGCTGCCCCATAGCGGCCCCATACGTAGCCTGCGGCTGCCCCACAGCTGCCCCATAGGTACCCCACAGGTGCTCCATAACTGCCCCATGAACACCCCGCATCCCCCCCATATTCCCCCATAGCCCCCACAACCCCCATATCCCCCACAGACACCCCATATCCCCCCATAGACCCCCATATCCCCCCATAGAGCCTCCGTATCCCCCCTATAGCACCCCATAACTCCCCATATCCCCCACAGACACCCCATAGCCCCCCATAGACCCCCATATCCCCCCATAGAGCGTCCGTAACCCCCCATAGCCCTCCATAACTCCCCATAGCCCCCCACAGACACCCCATAGCGCCCCATAACCCCTTGTAGCACCCCATAGCACCCCATAACCCTCCACAGGCACCCCATAACACTCCGTATCCCCCTTGAAACCCCTATAGCACCCCGTAACTCCCCATAGCCCCCCACAGACACCCCATAGCACCCCATAACCCACCGTAGCCCCCCATATCCCCCACATCCCCCCATATCCCCCCCATCTCCCCCCGTATCACCCCGTATCCCCCTATAACCCCCCATAGCCCCCCACATCCCCCCATATCCCCCCATACTCCCTCATAGACACCCCATACCCCCCCATATCCCCTCACATCCCCCCATATCCCTCCTTACGCCCCCATATCCCCCCATATCCCCCCCATCTCCCCCCCATGACCCCCCATAACCCCCTATAGCCCCCCACATCCCCCCCGTGTCCCCCCATCTCCCCCCATATCCCCCTATATCCCCCCGTACCCCCCCATATCCCCCCATATACCCCCCGTATTTCCCTATAGCCCCCCATATCACCCCCCATACCCCTCCATATCCCCCCATATACCCCCTATATCACCCCATATCCTCCTATAACCCCCCATAGCCCCCAATACTCCCCCCATATCCCCCCCACATCCCCCCATCTCCCCCCATGTCCCCCCATATCCCCCTATATCCCCCCATAACCCCCTATATCCCCCATATCCCCCATATCCCCCCATATCCCTCCATATCCCCCCTATACCCCCCCATCTCCCCCCATACTCCCCCATCTCCCCCCATTCCCCCCCCCTAGACACCCCATAACCCCCCATATCACCCCCCATACCCCCCCATATCCCCCCGTATCCCCCCATATGCCCCCCATATCCCCCTATAGCCCCCCATACCCCCCATATCCCTCCCATACCCCCCATATCCCCCCCATATCCCCCACATCCCCCCCACATCCCCCCCATCCCCCCATATTCCCCCATATACCGCTCATATTCCCCTATAGCCCCCCATACCCCCCCATATCCCCTCCATGTCCCCCCATATCCCCCTATATCCCCCATAACCCCCCATATCACCCCCCATACCCCCCCGTATCCCCCATATCCCCCCATATCCCCCCATATCCCCCCACATCCCCCTATATCCCCCCATACCCCCCCATTCCTCCCCATACCCCCCATATCCCCCCCATGCCCCCCCATATCCCCCCATATGCCCCCCATATCCCCCTATAGCCCCCCATGCCCCCCCATATCCCCCCCATTTCCCCCCATCTCCCCCCCATATCCCCCATACCCCCCCATGGACACCCCATAACCCCCCATACCCCCCCCAATTCCCCCCATCTCCCCCCCATACCCCCCCATATCCCCCCATACCCCCCATAGTCCCCCATAGACACCCCATAACCTCCCATACCCCCCATACCCCCCCATTCCCCCCCATGCCCCCCCGTATACCCCCCATATCCCCCCATATCACCCCCATCTCCCCCCATCTCCCCCCACATCCTCCCACATCCCCCCTATATCGCCCCATATCCCCCTATATCCCCCCATATCCCCCATATCCCCCCTATATCCCCCCACATCCCCCCACATCCCCCCCATCTCCCCCCATTCCCCCCCATTCCCCCCCATGCCCCCCCATACCCCCCCATATCCCCCCCATTTCCCCCCATCTCCCCCCCATATCCCCCCATACCCCCCCATATTACCCCAATAACCCCGCCATACCCCCCATGTCCCCCCATATCCCCCTATATCCCCCATAACCCCCCATATCACCCCCCATACCCCCCCGTATCCCCCCATATCCCCCCATATCCCCCCACATCCCCCTATATCCCCCCATACCCCCCCATTCCTCCCCATACCCCCCATATCCCCCCCATGCCCCCCCATATCCCCCCATATGCCCCCCATATCCCCCTATAGCCCCCCATGCCCCCCCATATCCCCCCCGTTTCCCCCCATCTCCCCCCCATATCCCCCCATACCCCCCCATGGACACCCCATAACCCCCCATACCCCCCCCAATTCCCCCCATCTCCCCCCCATACCCCCCCATATCCCCCCATACCCCCCATAGTCCCCCATAGACACCCCATAACCTCCCATACCCCCCCATACCCCCCCATTCCCCCATGCCCCCCCATATCCCCCATATCCCCCTATATCCCCCCACATCCCCCCATATCCCCCCACATCCCCCCATCTCTCCCCATTCCCCCCCACGTCCCCCCATATCCCCCCATATACCCCCCATATACCCCCCATATACCCCCCATATGCCCCCCATACCCCCCCATATCCCCCCATACCCCCCCATACCCCCCCATTCCTCCCCACATCCCCCCATATCCCCCCACATCCCCCCCGTGTCCCCCCATATCCCCCCATAACCCCCCATATCACCCCCCATACCCCCCATATCCCCCCATAACCCCCCATATCACCCCCCATACCCCCCCATATCCCCCCATATACCCCCCATATCCCCCCATAACCCCCCATACCCCCCCATAGACACCCCATACCCCCCCATACCCCCCCATACCCCCCCATATCCCCCCTATAACCCCCATATACCCCCCATATCCCCCTATAACCCCCCATAGCCCCCCATATTCCCCCACATCCCCCCCATATCCCCCTATATCCCCCCACATCCCCCCATATCCCCCCCGTGTCCCCCCATATCCCCCCATATCCCCCCATAACCCCCCATATCACCCCCCCATATCCCCCCATATACCCTCTATATTCCCCCATACCCCGCCATTCCTCCCCACACCCCCCATATATCCCCCATATCCCCCCACATCCCCCCCATCTCCCCCCCATCTCCCCCCATTCCCCCCCCATAACCCCCCATATCACCCCCCATGCCCCCCCATATCCCCCCATATGCCCCCATACCCCCCCATCTCCCCCCCATCTCCCCCCCATCTCCCCCCCATATCCCCCCATACCCCCCCATACCCCCCCATTCCTCCCCATACCCCCCATATCCCCCCACATCCCCCCATAACCCCCCATATCCCCCATATCCCCCATATCCCCCATATCCCCCCTATATCCCCCCACATCCCCCCATATCCCCCCACATCCCCCCCATCTCCCCCCATTCCCCCCCATGTCCCCCCATATCCCCCCATATACCCCCCATATGCCCCCCATACCCCCCCATATCCCCCCCATTTCCCCCCATCTCCCCCCCATCTCCCCCCCATATCCCCCCATATCCCCCCATACCCCCCCATACTCCCCCATCTCCCCCCATTCCCCCCCCATATCCCCCCATACCCCCCCATATCCCCCCATAACCCCCCATAGTCCCCCATGGACACCCCATAACCCCCCATAACCCCCCATATCCCCCCTATAACCCCCATACCCCCCCATACCCCCCCATGGACACCCCATAACCCCCCCCCCCCCCAGGCTGCAGCTGCTCCCCGATGCGCAGTGTGCGATGGCAGCGCTGGAATTCGCCCCCGATCCGTTCTTTGGGCTCATGGAGGGGGGGCCGCCCAGCCCCACACAGCTGCTGCGGGTCTGCCCCATAGCTGCCCCATAGCTGCCCCATAGATAGCCCCACACAGCTGCTGCGGGTCTGCCCCATAGCTGCCCCATAGCTGCCCCATAGATAGCCCCACACAGCTGCTGCGGGTCTGCCCCATAGCTGCCCCATAGCTGCCCCATAGATAGCCCCACACAGCTGCTGCGGGTCTGTCTGCCCCATAGATAGCCTATAGCTGCCCCATAGATAGCCCCACACAGCTGCTGCGGGTCTGCCCCATAGCTGCCCCATAGATAGCCTATAGCTGCCCCATAGATAGCCCCACACAGCTGCTGCGGGTCTGCCCCATAGCTGCCCCATAGATAGCCTATAGCTGCCCCATAGATAGCCTATAGCTGCCCCATAGATAGCCACACACAGCTGCTGCGGGTCTGCCCCATAGCTGCCCCATAGATAGCCTATAGCTGCCCCATAGATAGCCCCACACAGCTGCTGCGGGTCTGCCCCATAGCTGCCCCATAGATAGCCCCACACAGCTGCTGCGGGTCTGCCCCATAGCTGCCCCATAGATAGCCCCACACAGCTGCTGCGGGTCTGTCTGCCCCATAGCTGCCCCATAGATAGCCTATAGCTGCCCCATAGATAGCCCCACACAGCTGCTGCGGGTCTGTCTGCCCCATAGCTGCCCCATAGATAGCCTATAGCTGCCCCATAGATAGCCCCACACAGCTGCTGCGGGTCTGTCTGCCCCATAGCTGCCCCATAGATAGCCCCACACAGCTGCTGCGGGTCTGTCTGCCCCATAGATAGCCTATAGCTGCCCCATAGATAGCCTATAGCTGCCCCATAGATAGCCCCACACAGCTGCTGCAGGTCTGCCCCATAGCTGCCCCATAGCTGCCCCATAGATAGCCCCACACAGCTGCTGCGGGTCTGCCCCATAGTTGCCCCATATATAGCCTGTAGCTGCCCCATAGATAGCCCCACACAGCTGCTGCGGGTCTGTCTGCCCCATAGCTGCCCCATAGATAGCCTATAGCTGCCCCATAGATAGCCCCACACAGCTGCTGCGGGTCTGTCTGCCCCATAGCTGCCCCAGAGATAGCCTATAGCTGCCCCATAGATAGCCCCACACAGCTGCTGCAGGTCTGCCCCATAGCTGCCCCATAGATAGCCTATAGCTGCCCCATAGATAGCCCCACACAGCTGCTGCGGGTCTGTCTGCCCCATAGCTGCCCCATAGCTGCCCCATAGCTGCCCCATAGCTGCCCCATAGATAGCCCCACACAGCTGCTGCGAGTCTGCCCCATAGATAGCCTATAGCTGCCCCATAGATAGCCCCACACAGCTGCTGCAGGTCTGCCCCATAGCTGCCCCATAGATAGCCCCACACAGCTGCTGCAGGTCTGCCCCATAGCTGCCCCATAGATAGCCCCACACAGCTGCTGCGGGTCTGCCCCATAGCTGCCCCATAGATAGCCTATAGCTGCCCCATAGATAGCCTATAGCTGCCCCATAGATAGCCCCACACAGCTGCTGCGGGTCTGTCTGCCCCATAGCTGCCCCATAGATAGCCTATAGCTGCCCCATAGATAGCCCCACACAGCTGCTGTGGGTCTGCCCCATAGATAGCCCCACACAGCCCCATAGCTGCCCCATAGGTAGGCCGTAGAAGTCCCATAGATAGCCCATAGCTGCCCCATAGCCGCCCCATAGCTGCTTCACAATCTCTTCTCTGTGCCGCACAGATCCTGGAGGAGCCGCTCTTCCTTGGTGAGTTCTGCCCCACACTTATGGGGCAGGGAGGGGCGCTGCCCCATAGCGCTGCCACAACGGCCCTGCCCCATAGCCCTGCCCCATAACTGCCCCCCATCCCTGCCCCATAGCTGCCCCCCATCCCTGCCCCATCTCTGCCCCATAGCTGCCCCATAGCTGCCCCCCTATAGCTGCCCCATAACTGCCCAATAGCTCTGCCCCACAGCTGCCCCATAGCTACCCTATAGCTGCCCCATCCCTGCCCCACAGCTGCCCCATAGCTGCCCCCCATCCCTGCCCCATCTCTGCCCCATAGCTGCCCAACATTCTGCCCCATAGCTTCTCTGTAGCCGCTCCATAGCTGCCCCCCATAGCTGCCCCATAGCTGCCCCACAGCTGCCCCATAGCTTCCCCACACCTGTGCCCCATAGCTGCCCCATAGCCGCCCCATAGCTGCCCCACAGCGCTGCTGTGCCCCACAGCTCCCACTCCGGAGAGCATCACCATGAGGGAAGCGGAAGGCGCCGCTCTGCCCCCACTGCTGGAGGTGGGGCTGCCCCATAGCGCCTATGGGGCGCTTATGGGGCGCTTATGGGGCTTTTATGGGGCTCTTATGGGGGACTTTTGGGGCTCTTATGGAGGGCTTATGGGGCACTTACGGGGGGCTTATGGGGCTCTTATGGGACTCTTATGGGGGGCTTATGGGGGGCTTATGGGGGGCTTATGGGGCTGCCCCATAGCGCACTTATGGGGCGCTTATGGGGGGCTTATGGGGCGCTTATGGGGGGCTTATGGGGGGCTTATGGGGCTGCCCCATAGCGCTTATGGGGGGCTTATGGGGTGCTTAGGGGTCTGCCCCATAGCACACTTATGGGGCGCTTATGGGGGGTTATGGGGTCTTATGGGACTGCCCCATAGAGCACTTATGGGGCACTTATGGGGGGCTTATGGGGGGCTTATGTGGCTGCCCCATAGCGCTTAGGGGGCGCTTATGGGGGGCTTATGGGAGGGGTATGGGGGGATTATGGGGCTATGGGGTTTCTATGGGGCGCTATGGGGTTTCTATGGGGCGCTGTGGGGTTTCTGTGGGGTGCTATGGGGTTTCTATGGGGCGCTCGGGGTTTCTATGGGGCGCTATGGGGTTTCTATGGGGTATTATGGGGCGCTATGGTGCGCTATGGGTTTCTATGGGGCGCTTTGGGTTTCTATGGGGCACTGTGGGGTTTCTGTGGGGTGCTGTGGGGTTCTATGGGGCGTTAGGGGGTTTCTATGGGGCGCTGTGGGGTTCTATGGGGCGTTATGGGGTTTCTATGGGGCGCTGTGGGGTTCTATGGGGCGCTATGTGGTTTCTGTGGGGCATTGTGGGGTTTCTGTGGGGCACTGTGGGGTTCTATGGGGCATTATGGGGTTTCTGTGGGGCGCTGTGGGGTTCTATGGGGCGCTGTGGGTTTCTATGGGGCGCTTTGGGGTTTCTATGGGGTTTCTATGGGGCGCTATGGGTTTCTATGGGGCGCTTTGGGTTTCTATGGGGCACTGTGGTGCGCTATGGGGTTTCTATGGGGCGCTGTGGGGTTCTATGAGGCCATATGGGGCGCTATGTGGTTTCTATGGGGCACTGGGGTTTCTGTGGGGTGCTGTGGGGTTCTATGGGGCGTTATGGGGATTCTATGGGGCGCTGTGGGTTTCTATGGGGCGCTTTGGGGTTTCTATGGGGTATTATGGGGCGCTATGGGGTTCTATGGGGCGCTTTGGGTTTCTATGGGGCACTGTGGTGCGCTATGGGGTTTCTATGGGGCGCTGTGGGGTTCTATGAGGCCATATGGGGCGCTATGTGGTTTCTATGGGGCACTGTGGGGTTTCTGTGGGGCACTGTGGGGTTCTATGGGGCGTTATGGGGTTTCTGTGGGGCGCTGTGGGGTTCTATGGGGCGCTGTGGGTTTCTATGGGGCGCTTTGGGGTTTCTATGGGGTATTATGGGGCGCTATGGGTTTCTATGGGGCGCTTTGGGTTTCTATGGGGCACTGTGGTGCGCTATGGGGTTTCTATGGGGCGCTGTGGGCTTCTATGAGGCCATATGGGGCGCTATGTGGTTTCTATGGGGCACTGTGGGGTTTCTGTGGGGTGCTGTGGGGTTCTATGGGGCGTTATGGGGATTCTATGGGGCGCTGTGGGTTTCTATGGGGCGCTTTGGGGTTTCTATGGGGTATTATGGGGCGCTATGGGGTTCTATGGGGCGCTTTGGGTTTCTATGGGGCACTGTGGTGCGCTATGGGGTTTCTATGGGGCGCTGTGGGGTTCTATGAGGCCATATGGGGCGCTATGTGGTTTCTATGGGGCACTGTGGGGTTTCTGTGGGGCACTGTGGGGTTCTATGGGGCGTTATGGGGTTTCTGTGGGGCGCTGTGGGGTTCTATGGGGCGCTGTGGGTTTCTATGGGGCGCTTTGGGGTTTCTATGGGGTATTATGGGGCGCTATGGGTTTCTATGGGGCGCTTTGGGTTTCTATGGGGCACTGTGGTGCGCTATGGGGTTTCTATGGGGCGCTGTGGGGTTCTATGAGGCCATATGGGGCGCTATGTGGTTTCTATGGGGCACTGTGGGGTTTCTGTGGGGTGCTGTGGGGTTCTATGGGGCGTTATGGGGATTCTATGGGGCGCTGTGGGTTTCTATGGGGCGCTTTGGGGTTTCTATGGGGTATTATGGGGCGCTATGGGGTTCTATGGGGCGCTTTGGGTTTCTGTGGGGCACTGTGGTGCGCTATGGGGTTTCTATGGGGCGCTGTGGGGTTCTATGAGGCCATATGGGGCGCTATGTGGTTTCTATGGGGCACTGTGGGGTTTCTGTGGGGTGCTGTAGGGTTCTATGGGGCGTTATGGGGTTTCTATGGGGCGCTGTGGGGTTCTATGGGGCGCTGTGGGGCACTGTGGGCTTCTATGAGGCCGTATGGGGCGCTGTGGGGTTTCTGTAGGGTGCTGTGGGTTTCTATGGGGCGCTGTGGGGTTTCTGTGGGGCGCTGTGGGGCGCTGTGGGGTTTCTATGGGGCGCTGTGGGGTTTCTGTGGGGCGCTGTGGGGTTCTGTGGGGCACTGTGGGGCACTGTGGGGTTCTGTGAGGCCATATGGGGCGCTGTGGGGTTCTATGGGGCGCTGTGGGGTTTCTGTGGGGCGCTGTGGGGTTCTGTGGGGCGCTATGGGGTTCTATGGGGTGCTGTGGGGCACTGTGGGGTTCTATGAGGCCATATGGGGCGCTGTGGGGTTTCTGTAGGGTGCTGTGGGTTTCTATGGGGCGCTGTGGGGTTCTGTGGGGCGCTATGGGGCGCTGTGGGGTTTCTGTGGGGTGCTGTGGGTTTCTATGGGGCGCTATGGGGTTCTATCAGGTGCTGTGGGGCGCTACGGGGCGCTGTGGGGTTCTGTGGGGCGCTGTGGGGTTTCTGTGGGGCGCTGTGGGGTTTCTGTGGGGCGCTGTGGGGTTCTATGGGGCGTTATGGGGTTTCTATGGGGCGCTGTGGGTTTCTATGGGGCGCTGTGGGGTTCTATGGGGCGCTTTGGGGTTTCTATGGGGCACTGTGGTGCGCTATGGGGTTTCTATGGGGCGCTGTGGGTTTCTATGGGGCGCTTTGGGGTTTCTATGGGGTATTATGGGGCGCTATGGGGTTCTATGGGGCGCTTTGGGTTTCTGTGGGGCACTGTGGTGCGCTATGGGGTTTCTATGGAGCACTGTGGGGTTTCTGTGGGGTGCTGTGGGGTTCTATGGGGCATTATGGGGTTTCTGTGGGGCGCTGTGGGGTTTCTATGGGGCGTTATGGGGTTTCTATGGGGCGCTGTGGGGTTCTATGGGGCGCTGTGGGTTTCTATGGGGCGCTTTGGGTTTCTATGGGGCACTGTGGTGCGCTATGGGGTTTCTATGGGGCGCTGTGGGGTTCTATGAGGCCATATGGGGCGCTATGTGGTTTCTATGGGGCACTGTGGGGTTTCTGTGGGGTGCTGTGGGGTTCTATGGGGTGTTATGGGGTTTCTATGGGGCGCTGTGGGGTTCTATGGGGCGCTCTGGGGTTCTATGGGGTGCTGTGGGGCACTGTGGGGTTCTATGAGGCCATATGGGGCGCTGTGGGGTTTCTGTAGGGTGCTGTGGGTTTCTATGGGGCGCTGTGGGGTTCTGTGGGGCGCTCTGGGGCGCTGTGGGGTTTCTATGGGGCGCTGTGGGGTTTCTGTGGGGCGCTGTGGGGTTCTGTGGGGTGCTGTGGGGCACTGTGGGGTTCTATGAGGCCATATGGGGCGCTGTGGGGTTCTATGGGGCGCTGTGGGGTTTCTATGGGGCGCTGTGGGGTTTCTGTGGGGCACTGTGGGGTTCTATGAGGCCATATGGGGCGCTGTGGGGTTCTATGGGGCGCTGTGGGGTTTCTGTGGGGCGCTGTGGGGTTCTGTGGGGCGCTATGGGGTTTCTATGGGGCGCTATGGGGCGCTGTGGGGCGCTGCAGGAGGCGGAGCTGCCCGAACCGACCCCGGAGGAGCTGCAGTTCATCAGTGAGGCCGAATCGGAGCTGCTGCCCCACTGTGAGCACTTATGGGGGCGCTGTGGGGCCGCTATGGGGCAGCTGTGGGGAGGGGGGGCGTCTATGGGGCGGCTGTGGGGTGGGGGGCGTCTATGGGGCGCTGTGGGGCGGCTGTGGGGAGGGGGGGCGTCTATGGGGCGGCTGTGGGGCGGGGGGGCGCTGTGGTGCCGCTATGGGGCAGCTGTGGGGAGGGGGGGCGTCTGTGGGGCTGCTATGGGGTGCTATGGGGCAGCGGGGGCATCTGTGGGGCTGCTATGGGGGGCTATGGGGCAGTTATGGGGTAGAAGGGGGCATCTATGGGGCCGCTATGGGGCGCTATGGAGCAGGGGGGCTTCTGTGGGGTTTCTATGGGGCCGCTATGGGGCAGGGGAACTTCTGTGGGGTCTCTATGGGGTGTCTATGGGGCTGGGGGGGCATCTATGGGGTCAGTATGGGGTGCTATGGGGAGCTATGGGGTGGAAGGGGGCATCTATGGGGCGCTATGGGGCCGCTATGGGGCAGAGGAGCTTCTACAGCGTTTCTATGGGGCCACTATGGGGCAGGGGAACTTCTGTGGGGTCTCTATGGGGCCGGGGGGGCAGCTATGGGGCCTCTATGGGGCGCTATGGGGTGGAAGGGGGCATCTATGGGGCGCTATGGGGCAGAGGAGCTTCTATGGGGTTTCTGTGGGGTGCTATGGGGTCGCTATGGGGTCTCTATGGGGCAGGGGGGCATCTATGGGGTGCTTACGGGGTTTCCGTGGGGCAGGGGGCATCTATGGGGTTTCTATGGGGCAGGTACCTATGGGGCGGGGGGGTGTCTATGGGGTTTCTATGGGGCACCTATGGGGTCTCTGTGGGGCAGGGGGGCGTCTATGGTGTGTCTATGGGGCACCTATGGGGCAGGGGGGCGTCTATGGGGTTTCTGTGGGGTGCTGTGGGGTCTCTATGGGGCAGGGAGGCATCTATGGGGTTTCTATGGGGTTTCTATGGGGCAGGACGGCATCTATGGGGTTTCTATGGGGTGCCTATGGGGCAGGGCGGCATCTATGGGGTTTGTATGGGGCGCTGTGGGGCGGGGGGGGCACTTATGGGGCTGAGGCCGTAAATTGTGCCCCACAGTGGAGGAGATCCCGGAGGAGGAGGAGGAGGTGGGGGGCCCTGCAGTGGGTGAGCACTTATGGGGCAGGGGGGCACTTGTGGGGCAGGGGGGCACTTACGGGGCGGGGGGGCACTTGTGGGGTGGGGGGGGCACTTATGAGGCGGGGGGGACTTGTGGGGTGAGGGGCACTTGTGGGGTGGGGGGTGACTTGTGGGGCAGGGGGCACTTATGGGGCGGGGGGCACTTGTGGGGCAGAGGGAGCACTTACGGGGTAGGGGGCAGTTACAGGGCGTGGGGGACTTATGGGGCAGCCCCATAAGTGGGGGTGAGACCCATAGATGTGGGGTGGGCCCCATAAGTGGTGTCTGTGCCCCATAAGCGTGGGGCAGCCCCATAAGTGGGGGTGGGCCCCATAAGTGGTGTCTGTGCCCCATAGCGCTATGGGGCGTCCCCATAAGTGGGGGTGGGACCCATAGATGTGGGGTGGGCCCCATAAGTGGGCCTCGTAAGTGGTGTCTGTGCCCCATAGCGCTATGGGGCGGCCCCATAAGTGCGGTTTGTGCCCCATAGAGCTGGAAGTGCCCGAGGAGCCCCAACTGCCCCCAGAGGTGCGTGGGAGGCACAGTGGGGCAGCTATGGGGTGGCTATGGGGCAGCTGTGGGGCGCTGTGGGGCAGTTATGGGGCGCTATGGGGCGCTATGGGGTGTATATGGGGCACTATGGGGCGCTATGGGGTGGTTATGGGGTAGCTGTTGGTTCTGTGGGGCGCTATGGAGTGTCTGTGGGGTGGTTATGGGGCGCTATGGGGCAGCTGTGGGGCGCTGTGGGGCAGCTATGGGGTACTATGGGGTGTCCATGTGGTGTCCATGAGGCGCTATGGGGTGGTTATGGGGCAGCCATGGGGCGCTATGGGGCGGCTATGGGGCGCTATGGGGTGGTTATGGGGCGCTATGGGGTTTCTATGGGGCGCTGTGGGTCCCTGTGGGTCTTTATGGGGTCTTTATGGGTCCCTATGGGGTCCTTATGGGGTCCCTATGGGTCTCTGTGGGTCTTCATGGGGTCCCCGTGGGCTCTATGGGTCTCTGTGTATCTCTATGGGTCTCTATGGGTTTCTATGGGGTCTTACAGGGTCTCTGTGGGTCTCTATGGGGTCTCTATGGGTCCCTATGGGTCTCTATGAGTCTTTATGGGGTCTGTATGGTTCCTTATGGGTCCCTATGGGTCTCTATGAGGTCTCTATGGGTTTCTATGGGGTCTGTATGGGGTCTCTATGGGGTCCCTATGGGTCCCTATGGGTCTCTATGGGGTCTCTATGGGGTCTTTATGGGTTTCTGTGGATCCTTATGGGGTCTCTGTGGGTCTCTATGGGGTCTCTGTGGGTCTTTATGGGGTCTCTATGGGTCCCTATGGGTCGCTATGGGTCCCTATTGCTTTCTCTGGGTCCCTTTGGGGTCGCTATGGGGTCGCTATGGGGCCGCCCCACAGCCTGCCCCGCTGTGCCCCATAGGCCGCCCGCCCCCCCCGGCCGCCCCCCACAGCCGCCCCCCTTCAGATCCCGGCAGCGCAGTTCCGCGCTCAGCTCCGCCCCACAGTGCACTGCGGCCCCATGGTGAGAGCCTCCGCCCCACAACCGCCCCCCTGCAGCGGCGCCTCTGCCCCATAAGTGCCCGTTGGGACCCACAGCTCTGCCCCATAAGTGCCACCTCTGCCCCATAAGTGCCCTTCGGGGCCCAGAAGTGTCACCTCTGCCCCATAAGTGCCCTTTGGGACCCACAGCTCTGCCCCATAAGTGCCCTTTGGGACCCAGCAGGGCCGCCTCTGCCCCATAAGTGCCCTTTGGGACCCATAAGTGCCCATTGGGATTCACAGCTCTGCCCCATAAGTGCCACCTCTGCCCCATAAGTGCCCTTTGGGACCCATCAGGGCCGCCTCTGCCCCATAAGTGCCATTTGAGACCCACAGCTCTGCCCCATAAGTGCCACCTCTGCCCCATAAGTGCCCTTCGGGGCCCAGAAGTGTCACCTCTGCCCCATAAGTGCCCTTTGGGACCCACAGCTCTGCCCCATAAGTGCCCATTGGGATCCATCAGGGCCGCCTCTGCCCCATAAGTGCCCATTGGGATCCATCAGGGCCGCCTCTGCCCCATAAGTGCCCTTTGGGACCCATAAGTGCCCATTGGGATTCACAGCTCTGCCCCATAAGTGCCACCTCTGCCCCATAAGTGCCCTGTGGGACCCATCAGGGCCGCCTCTGCCCCATAAGTGCCATTTGAGACCCACAGCTCTGCCCCATAAGTGCCACCTCTGCCCCATAAGTGCCCTTTGGGGCCCATAAGTGCCACCTTTGCCCCATAAGTGCCCTTTGGGACCCAGCAGGGCCGCCTCTGCCCCATAAGTGCCCTTTGGGACCCACAGCTCTGCCCTATAAGTGCCATCTCTGCCCCATAAGCACCACCCTATAAGGGATGCCTCTGCCCCATAAGTACCCATTGGGATCCATAAGTGCCACCTCTGCCCCATAAGTGCCACCTCTGCCCCATAAGTGCCCTTTGGGACCCATCAGTGCCCCCTCTGCCCCATAAGTGCTTTTCGGGGCCCATAAGTGCCACCTTTGCCCCATAAGTGCCCTTCGGGACCCATCAGGGCCTCCTCTGCCCCATAAGTGCAATTTGGGACCCACAGCTCTGCCCCATAAGTGCCATCTCTGCCCCATAAGTGCTTTTTGGGACCCGCAGCTCTTCCACATAAGTGCCCCCCAATCTATGGGGCAGCCCCACACATCTGTAGGGCACTGACCCACGGTGCTATGGGGCAGACCCACACATCTATGGGGCGCTGACCCCCGGCGCTATGGGGCTGCCCCACAGATCATCCCAGAGCTGCACCCAGAATGGCGTCGGACCCCCATGGAGCTCTTCAGGACCCCCGCTGTGGGTGAGCGCTATGGGGCTGCCCCATAAGTGCCCCCTCTGCCCCATAAGTGCCCATTGGGACCCACAAGTGCTCCCTCTGCCCCATAAGTGCCCCCTCTGCCCCGTAAGTGCCCATTGGGACCCACAAGTGCTCTCTCTGCCCCATAAGTGCCCCCTCTGCCCCATAAGTGCCCATTGGGACCCACAAGTGCTCCCTCTGCCCCATAAGTGCCCCCTCTGCCCCGTAAGTGCCCATTGGGACCCACAAGTGCTCTCTCTGCCCCATAAGTGCCCCCTCTGCCCCGTAAGTGCCCATTGGGACCCACAAGTGCCACTTCTGCCCCATAAGTGCCCCCTCTGCCCCATAAGTGCCCATTGGGACCCACAAGTGCCACTTCTGCCCCATAAGTGCCCATTGGGACCCATAAGTGCCCCCTCTGCCCCATAAGTGCCCATTGGGACCCATAAGTGCCCCCTGTGCCCCATAAGTGCCCATTGGGACCCCCAGCTCTGCCCCAGAAGTGCCAACTCAACCCCATAAGTGCCCCCCAATCTATGGGGCAGCCCCACAAGTGCCCCCCCCCCTCCCCCCCCCGCCCCATAGGATGGCTGCCCCCCGAGTTATGGGATCTGTGGGTCAGAGCCGCCCGCCCCATAGCGCCGGAGCCCAGTGAGGTGGAGGTGAGTTGTGGGGCCATTCTGTGGGGTGAGACCCACAGCTGTGGGGGCTCTATGGGGCAGCTATGGGGCTCTGTGGGGCTCTATGGGGCGCTGTGGGGTCTCTATGGGTCCTTATGGGGTCTCTCTGGGGCCCTATGGGGTTTCTGTGGGTCTCTATGGGGCAGCTATGGGGCACAGTGGGGCTTTATGGAGCACTATGGGGTCGCTATGGGTCATTATGGGGTCTCTATGGAGCACAGTGGTCTCTATGGGGCTCTATGGGGCGCTCTGGGGTTTCTATGGGGCGCAGTAGGTCTATGGGGCACTATGGGGTCTCTATGGGGCACAGTGGGGCTCTATGGGGCGCTCTGGGGTTTCTATGGGGCGCAGTAGGTCTATGGGGCGCTATGGGGTTCTGTGGGGCACAGTGGGGCTCTATGGGGCGCTATGGGGTCTTTATGGGGCGCTATGGGGTTTCTATGGGTCTCTATGGGGCACTGTGGGGCTCTATGGGGCACTGTGGGGTTTTTGTGGGTCTTTATGGGGTCCCTATGGGGCTCTATGGGTCTTTATGGGTCCTTATGGGGTCTCTATGGGGCTCTGTGGGGCACTGTGGGTTTCCTGTGGGTCTTTATGGGGTCTCTGTGGGGCTCTGTGGGTCTTTATGGGATCTGTGGTTCTTTATGGGGCCGTTATGGGGCACTGTGGGGTCTCTGTGGGGCACGGTGGGTCTGTGGGGCCGTTGTATGGGGCTGAGACCCACAGCTGTGCCCCATATAGGAACTCAGGGAGGTCCCGGAGCCGAGTGTGGGGCTGCTGCCCTCCTCAGGTCTTGTATGGGGCGCTGTGGGGTGGTTATGGGGCGCTATGGGGTGGTTATGGGGTGCTATGGGGTGGTTATGGGGTGATACGGGGTGGTATGGGGGGATATGGGGCGCTATGGGGGGATATGGGGCGCTATGGGGGGATATGGGGCGCTATGGGGTGGTTATGGGGCGCTGTGGGGTGATATGGGGGGATATGGGGCGCTATGGGGTGATATGGGGTGCTGTGGGGTGCTATGGAACGCTGTGGGGTGGTTATGGGGCGCTGTGGGGTGGTTATGGGGCGCTGTGGGGTGGTTATGGGGTGATATGGGGCGCTATGGGGGGATATGGGGTACTGTGGGGTGGTTATGGGGCACTATGGGGTGGTTATGGGGGGTTATGGGGTGGTTATGGGGTGATATGGGGCGCTATGGGGTGATATGGGGTGCTGTGGGGTGCTATGGAACGCTGTGGGGTGGTTATGGGGCGCTGTGGGGTGGTTATGGGGTGATATGGGGTGGTTATGGGGCGCTGTGGGGTGATATGGGGGGATATGGGGCGCTATGGGGTGGTTATGGGGTGATATGGGGGGATATGGGGCGCTATGGGGTGCTGTGGGGTGCTATGGAACGCTGTGGGGTGGTTATGGGGCGCTGTGGGGTGGTTATGGGGCACTATGGGGTGGTTATGGGGCGCTGTGGGGTGGTTATGGGGTGATATGGGGCGCTATGGGGGGATATGGGGTACTGTGGGGTGGTTATGGGGCGCTATGGGGTGGTTATGGGGGGTTATGGGGTGGTTATGGGGTGATATGGGGCGCTATGGGGTGGTTATGGGGTGCTATGGGGGGCTATGGGGTGATATGGGGTGCTATGGGGCACTGTGGGGTGGTTATGGGGCGCTGTGGGGGGATATGGGGCGCTGTGGGGTGGTTATGGGGTGATATGTGGGGCTATGGGGTGATATGGAGGGTTATGGGGTGGTTATGGGGTGATATGGGGCGCTATGGGGTGCTGTGGGGTGCTATGGGGGGCTATGAGGTGCTTATGGGGTGATATGGGGTAGTTATGGGGGGTTATGGGGTCTTATGGGGTGCTATGGGGGGCGCTGTGGGGTGGTTATGGGGCGCTATGGGGTGATATGGGGTGGTTATGGGGCGCTATGGGGTGGTTATGGGGTGATATGGGGTGCTATGGGGTACTGTGGGGTGGTTATGGGGTGATATGGGGTGGTTATAGGGGGATATGCGGTCTTATGGGGGGATATGGGGTGATATGGGGGTTACGGGGTGGCTATGGGGTGGTATGGGGTGGCTGTGGGTTGCTATGGGGTTACTATGGGTCGCTATGGGGCCATTATGGGGTGGCTGTGGGTCGCTATGGGGCCTCCATGGGTCGCTATGGGGTGGCTGTGGGTCGCTATGGGGCCTCTGTGGGTCGCTATGGGGTGGCTATGGGTCACTATGGGGCTGTTATGGGGTGGCTGAGTCGCTATGGGGTGGCTATGGGTCGCTATGGGGTGGCTGTGGGTCGCTATGGGGTGACTATGGTTCGCTATGGGTCCGTATGGGGTGGTTGTGGGTCGCTATGGGGCCGCTATGGGTCGCTATGGGTCCCTATGGGGTGACTATGGGTCGTATGGGTCCCTATGGGGTCCCTATGGGGTGGCTGTGGGTCACTATGGGGTGGCTATGGGTCACTATGGGGCCGCTGTGGGTCACTATGGGGTGGCTGTGGGTCACTATGGGTTCCTATGGGGTGGCTGTGGGTCACTATGGGGTGGCTATGGGTCACTATGGGTTCCTATGGGGTGGCGCTGTGCGGCTGTGGGGCAGAGCTGACCCTGGAGGTGACCCCGGAAGAGCTCCGCCCTTTGGTGACCCCGGCGGAGGAGTGGAGGTCGGAGGGGGCGGGGCCTAAGGGGAGGGGGGGCGTGACCGCGAGCAGCCGACCAATCGGATTCGTCCCCGCCCCGCAGAGCCCCGCCCCCTCTGCCCGAACTTCCGGAAGAGGCGGTACTTCCGCCGGTGGGCGTGGCTTCGATGCGGCGGTCAGTAGGCGTGGCTTAGAGGGAGGGGCGTGGCTTAACCCAATCTGACCCCGCCCCCTCTTTGCTCCTATAGGGCGGCGCTGGAGGGAGCGGCGCGACCGGAAGGGGCGGAGCTTCACGGGCTCCTGCCGAGCTCCGCCCCCCGGAAGTTGTGGGCGCGGCTCTTCCGGGTTTGTCTGGGTAAGGGGGCGGGGTTTCGCGGTCGGCGACCAATCTGAAGAGGGAAGGGGCGTGGCTCGCGCTAAGTCCCGCCCCCTCCGCAGATCTGTGCGCTGCTGGTTGGCTGCGGCTGGAGCAGTCCCGCCCCTTCGGACCAATCGGCATCCGGCTCGGCCCACGAGGCCCCGCCCACCCCTCCCCCAGCCCCGCCCGCGCGGAATGAAGGGGGCGTGGCCTCGGCCGGCGCTCTTTTATTGGACCGTGCTTGGTGTCATGGCGGCCGCGTCGTCCAATCCCTGCAAAGGGGCGGGGTCAGGAGCGGGGAAGGGGCATCGATGGGGCACGGGGGGATGCTGTGGGTCTGTGGGGCAGTTATGGGTCTCTGTGGGGCAGTTGTGGGTTGCTATGGGTCTCTACAGGGCAGTTATGGGTCGCTATGGGTCTCTATGGGGCAGTTAGGGGACACTAGGGAGCAGTTATGGGTCTCTATGGGGCAGTTGCAGGTCGCTATGGGGCAGTTATGGTTGCTATGGGGCAGTTATGGGTCGCTATGGGTCTCTGGGGCAGTTACGGGGCATTCAGGGGCAGTTATGGGGCACTATGGGGCAGTTATGGGTCTCTGTGGGGCAGTTGTGGGTCTCTATGGGGCAGTTATGGGGCATGCGGGGGTCGCTGTGGGTCTGTGGGGCAGTTATGGGTCGCTATGGGGTCTTTATGGGGCACTGTGTGTCCCTATGGGGTCGCTATGGGTCTCTGTGGGGCACTGTGGGCCCCTATGGGGTCTCTATGGGGCACTGTGGGTCTCTATGGGGTTGCTGTGGGTCTCTGTGGGGCACTGTGTGTCCTTATGGGGTTGCTATGGGGCACTGTGGGTCCCTATGGGGTCTCTATGGGTCCCTATGGGGTCGCTATGGGGCCGCTCTGGGTCTCACCATGGCCCTGCGCAGCCTGACGCTGTCGCTATGGGGCAGCCGCTCCATTCCCCGCCCCACATCTGTGGGGCAGCGCCTCCACAGCTCCTGCAGCAGCCCCACAACTGCAGCCTCCAGATCTGTGGGGCAGACAGGGAGAGGGGGGCGGGGAAGGGTGGCCTCGTGCCCCATAGATCGCCCCCCAGCCCCACAGATCCCCCATAGCCCCCCATAGCCCCATAGAGCTCCATAGCCCCCCATAGCCCTCCCCAGCCCCATAGCCCCCCGTAGCCCCCCCAACCCCATAGCCCTTCCTGCCCCATAGCTCCCCCAGCCCCACAGAACTCCACAGACTCCCCTGCCCCACATAGCCCCCCCAGCCCCATAGCCCCCCCAGCCCCACAGAACCCCACAGACCCCCAGCCCCATAGAGCCCCACAGCCCCCCATAGCCCCCCCAGCCCCATAGCGCCCCATAGCCCTCCCAGCCCCATAGAGCCCCATAGTCCCCCCAGCCCCATAGTGCCCCCCAGACCCATAGCCCCCCCAGCCCCATAGCGCCCCATAGCCCCTCCAGCCCCATAGCCCCCCCAGCCCCATAGCGCCCCATAGCCCTCCCAGCCCCATAGTCCCCCATAGCCCCCCCAACCCCATAGCCCTTCCTGCCCCATAGCCTCCCCAGCCCCACAGAACCCCACAGACCCCCAGCCCCATAGAGCCCCATAGCCCCCCCAGCCCCATAGCCCCCCCTGCCCCATAGCCCCCCCAGCCCCATAGCGCCCCATAGCCCCCCCAGCCCCATAGCCCCCCCAGCCCCACCTGTGTCTCCGCTGCCCGTCCCGATGGCGCTGCACACCCGCGGCATTTCCTCGGCGTGGGGGAGGAGCTACAAAGGAAGGGGGCGTGGTCAAACCAAGCCCCGCCCACCTGGAAGCCCCGCCCCATGGATATTCTATAGAGCCCCATTGCAAAGCTCAGAGACCCATTGAGAACCCATAGAGACCCATAGGGACCCATTGAGAACCCACAGAGACCCATAGGGACCCATTGAGAACCCATAAAGACCCATAGGGACCCCATAGAGACCTGTATAGGCCAGCAGTGCCCCATAGGGACCCCACAGAGACCCCTAAGGACCCATAGAGACACATAAGTGTGTATTAAGTGCCATTAGAGACCCACAGTGCCCCATAGAGACCCATAGGGACCGACATAGCCCCATAGAGACCCACAGAGACCTCATAGTGCCCTATAGAGACACATACGGACCCATAGAGACTCCATAGAGCCCCACAGTGCCCCATAGGGATCCATAGGGACCCACAGAGCCCGCATAGTGCCCCATAGAGACCTGCAGTGCCCCATAAGGACCAATAGAGACCCCATAGAGCCCCCACAGAGACCCATAAGGACCCATAGAGCACCCATAGGGACCCACAGTGCCCCATAGGGCCCCATAGAGACCCCATAGAGCCCCCATAGTGCCCCACAGAGACCCATAAGGACCCATAGACCCCTCTAGAGACCCCACAGAGTCCTATAACCACCCCATAGTGCCCCATAGAGATGTCTAGTACCCCATAGAACCCCATTAGTGCCTCATAGAGACCCCATAGAGAACCAAATGGACCCACAGAGCCCCCATAGGGACCCATAGAAACCCATAAAGAACCATAAAGCCCCCATAGAGAACTGCAGTGCCCCATAAGGACCCATAGAGACCCCACAGAGCCCCCATAGTGCTACATAGAGACCTGTAAGGAACCATAGAGCCCCCATAGAGACCTGCAGTGCCCCATAAGGACCCATAGAGACCCCATAGAGCCCCCACAGAGACTCATAAGGACCCATAGAGCCCTCACAGATTCCTATAACAACCCCATAGTGCCCCATAGAGATCTCTAGTACCCCATAGAACCCCATTAGTGCCCCATAGAGACCCCATAGAGAACCACATGGACCCACAGAGCCCCCATAGGGACCCATAGAGCCCCATAGGGACCCATAGAGCCCCACCTGCTCGGGCTGCAGCTGCAGCAGATACCCAAAAACGGCGGAATTCTCCTCAAAATCCTCCGTTAACGGCAGCGCCGGGAGCAGCAGAGCCAGAAGCTGTGGGGGAGGGACCGGTGTGAGGCCACGCCCCACTTCCGGCCACGCCCCACTTCCGGTTACTCACCTGACACCTCATTGGTCAAAGCCCATAGCCCCGCCCTTCAGCCACACCCATCTCGCTGGCCATTGGCTGCAACTCGTCGCCACGCCCCCCTTTCAGCCACCCCTCGCAGCCCATTGGCTGCAGCCCTTCGCCCCGCCCCTTCCCTAAGCCCCGCCCACTTTTAAACCACGCCCCTCCACCTCCACCCACAAACCCATTGGACACACCCCCCTAAGCCACGCCCCGTTTGCATTCCCACCCAATCACCTCCCGCCCCCACCGGAAGTCCCGCCCCTCACTTCCGCATCCGGCAGCGCCCCCTTGTGGCGGACCAGCGCCCCGCAGGCGTTGTCCCTCCCCCGGCCTCGTCCCTCCTCCCGCAGCGCCCGGCCAATGGCGGCCAGGCCCGGCCACGCCCTGGGGGCGGGGTCAAGGAAAAAAGGGGGCGGGGCTTCGCTGCGATTGGGCAGGGTGGGAAAGGGGGCGGGGCTTAGGATGGGGACGAGAAGGGCTTAGGGAATGGGCGGGGCTTAGGAAGGGGGCGTGGTCTTGGAGTGGGTGGGGCTTGGGAGGGAAGGGCTTAGCGGGGATTGGTTGGTTAAGCGGAAAAGGCGGGACGTATCAAGGGGGCGGGGCTTAAGGGGAAGGGCGGGGCCTGAGAGTATAATTAGAGCTAGTTTGGGCCAATCAGGGCATAATTAGGGCTATTCAGGGCTACTTTAGGCATAATTAGGGTAATTTAGGACTAATCTGGGTATAGTTTGGGCTACATGGGGCTGATTTGGGTATAATTTAGGCTACTTGGGGTCAATTTTGGTGTAATTACAGTAATGTAGCGCTAGTTTGGATCTAATTAGGGCTACGTGAGGCCAATGTGGGTGTAATTAGGGTAATTTAGTGCCAATTGGGTTATTATTAGGGTTATTTTGGGCTAATACGTGCATAATTAGGGCTATTTTGGACCAAAGTGGGCATAATTAGGGCAATTTAGGGCCAATTAGAGCATAATTAGGGTAATTCAGGGCTAAGTGGGGCATAATTAAGGTTTCATAGGGCCAGTCTGGGTGTAATTAGGGTAATTCGGGGCTAAGCGGGGCATAATTAGGGCTATCTAGGGCCAATTCGGGTGTAAATAGGATGATTTAGGGCTAATTGGGGCCTAATGCAGGGCTGTGATAGGGCCATAGGGGTGAGGGGGCGGGGCTTAAGGGCAGGGGGCGGGGCTTTTCGCCAAGGATACGCCCCCAACGCGACGCCATTGGCTGCCAGGCGGCCGATGCTGCAGAGGGCGTTGCTGCGCACTTCCGGGTCCGGGTCGTGGGCGGAGCTTCGGGCGAGGGCGGGGCCAATGAGGGGGAGGAGCTCTGAGGCCACGCCCCTCTCCAGGTGCGCGCCCGCCTCGCCCAATATGGCCGCTGCCCATGAGCGCTGCGCCGCGTCGCCGTTCTGTGACGTCATCGGGGGGGCGGGGTCAGTGGGGGGACCCATAGAGACCCCATAAGGACCCCATAGAGACCCATACCCCTCATAGACCCCCATAGAGACCCCCAAGCACCCATAAAGACCCTTAGGAATCCATAGAGACCCCATAGGTACCCATAGAGACCCAGACGGACCCATTGAGACCCACAGCGACCCCATAGGAACCTCATAGAAACCCCCTAGGGACCCCATAGCTCCCCCTTACATCCCATAGACCCATAGAGACCCATAGGAACCCATTGAGACCCATAGGGACCACACAGCAACCTCATACAGACCACATAGGGACCCCATAGACCCCCATAACATCCCACAGACCCATAGAGACCCATAGGGACCCACAGAGACCCCATAGAAACCCATAGGGACCCACTGAGACACACAGGGACTCCATAGCCTCCTGTAACACCCCATAGACCCATAGAGATCTATAGGAACTCCTAGAGACCCCACAGAGAGCAATAGGAACCCACGGAGCCCCATAGAGAAACCTACAGAGCCCTATAGGGAACCACAGAGCCCCATATAAACCCGCAGAGAGACCCCATAGGAACCCCACCCCCCAACCTCCCTCCCCACACATCCCGTAGCCCCGCCCCATTTTTAGCCCCGCCCCCCTTAGCAACGCCCCTCCACTTAAGCCCCGCCCCCTCCCCCTTAAGCCCCGCCCCCCTCACCAGGCAGCCCAATAGGGTAGGGAGGGCGCGCCGGAAGCTGTCACTCAAAGCCCCGCCCCCGGGCGAAGCCCCGCCCACTGCCGCCAGCCCCTCCCCCGCCAGCTCCCGCAGCTCCGCCGCCGCCTCCACCTGATTGGACGAGAGCAGAGCGTGGGGGCGGGGCTAAGCCAGCAGGCCACGCCCCCTCCCCTCCTTAAGCCCCGCCCACCTCTTCCTCATCGCTGCCGTCGTCGTCCTGCAGGCAGCGGATCTGGGAAAAAAGGGTAAAATGACCCCAAAATGACCCCAAATCCATCTAGAAGGCCCCAAGTCCAGCAGGATGACCCAAAATCCAGCAAAACGACCCCAAAATAAACCAAAATGGCCCCAAAATCCACTGGAATGATCTTAAATCTGCTAAAATGATACTGAAATGAACCAAAATGACCCCAAAATAAACCCAGATGACTCCCAAACCCCTTAAAATGATTCCAAATCCATTGAAATGGCCCCAAATCCATCAAAAAGACTCCGAAATCCATCAGAATGGCCCCAAAATAAACCAAAATGACCCCAAAGTCCCATCGAAGTGTCCCCAAAACCCATTCAAATGTCCCCAAATGAGTGCTGCGCTGTGGCCCCGCCCCCTTTCTTTAAGCCCCGCCCCCCTCTAGAAACCACGCCCATTTATGCAAATCGGACTACCTGCAGATCACCCCTCCCCCAAAGCCCCGCCCCATTTCAGGAAGCCCCGCCCATAAGCGCAAACCACGCCCCTTTCGAGCCACACACCCCCCCCGTTAAGCCACACCCCTTTCCTTAAGCCACGCCCCTTCCCGGAAAGCCCCCTAATATCATAAGCCCCGCCCACACCGGAAGTACCCATTCGCCTCGGCCTATTATATCCCCATAAGTCACGCCCCTTTCCGGAAGTGCCCATTGCATTAAGCCCCGCCCCTCCCCTTAAGCCCCGCCCCTCCCCGGAAGCTCCCTTTAAACCCCGCCCGTTCCCCGGAAGCCCCGCCCCCTCACCTGGCCGTTGATGACATCAGCCATCAGGCAACCAATGGCGTGCAGCAGTTGGGGGCTGAGGGCGGGGCTTAGGGCCCGGCTGAGCGCCGTAAGCCCCGCCCTCGCTGGCCCCGCCCCCTTCTCCGCCCTCACCGCCCCCAGCAGCGCCGTCAGCGCCCGGCCTGCACCCCAATAACGGCCCGTAGGTCACCATGGCACCCCAAAATCCCCACACATCCCAATGGCATACCAAATCCACCCCATAGACCCCAACGGGACCCCAATTCCCCCCATACATCCCAATGGGACCCCAAATCCCCCCATACACCCCAATGGGACCCCCAAACCCCCCCCGTAGATCCCGATGGGACCCCAAATCCCCCCCACAGACCCCAAGGGGACCCCCTTTTAGCCCCCCCCAGATCTCACCTTGCAGCTCCTGCTGCCCCACGGCGTTCCCGGCCCCACAGCTCAGCCCCCCCAGTGCCCCATAGGCGGCCGAGCGTACATCCGGGTGTGGGAACTGCGGGCCATTGTGACGTCACAATGGGGGCACTGTGACGTCACAATGGGGGGGGGCTCTATGGGGCACTATGGGGTCTATGTGGGGCTCTATGGGGCACTATGTGTCCTTTTAGATCTCTATAGGGCACTATGGGTCCCTATGGGATCTCCGCAGGTCTCTAAAGGGTCTATGGGGTTTCTATGAGGCACTATGGGGTCTCTATGGGGTCTATGTGGGTCTCTATGGGGCACTATGGATCCTCTTAGATCTCTATAGGGCACTATGGGTTCCTATGGGATCTCTGCAGGTCTCTAAAGGGTTTATGGGGTTTCTATGAGGCACTATGGGGTCTCTATGGGGTCTATGTGGGTCTGTATGGGGCACTATGGGGTCTCTATGGGGCAGTATGGGTCCCTATAGATTTCTGTAGGGTGCTATGGGTCCCTGTGGGTCTCTATGGGGCATTATGGGGTCTCTATGGGGTCTATGTGCAGCTCTATGCGGCAGTATGGGTCTCTATAGATCTCTATAGGGTGCTATGGGTCCCTGTGGGTCTCCATGGGGCACTATGGAGTCTATATGACGTCTATGTGAGTCAATATGGGGCACTACGGGTCCCTATAGATCTGTATGGTTTTCTATGGGTCCCTGTGGGTCCCTATGGGGTCTGTATGGGTTCCTAGAAGATCTATGGGTCCCTATGGGGTCTCTATGGGTCTCTGTAAGTCCCTGTGGGTCCCCATGGGTCCCTATGGGTCCCTGTGGGGTTCCTACGTGTCCCTATGGGGTCAGTGGGGCAGGGCAGGCCTTACCTCCAATAAGGGGAGCAGCGCTTCCAGCGTAGGGCAGAAATAGGGCTCAAAAGCAGCACTGTGGGGGGGGGGCACAAAGAATACCCCAAATGAGCCCTAAATGACCCCAAAGAGCCCAGAATTGACCCTAAATGAACCCTAATAACCCCAGACCGACCCCAAATGACCCCAAATAGCCCCAAAATGACCTCAAATAGACCCCAAATAACCCTAAGTAACCCCAAAGCGACCCCAACTGACCCCAAATAACCCCAAAAGAACCCCAAATGACCCCAAGTGACCCCAAATAACCCCAAAAGAACCCCAAACGACCCCAAGTGACCCCAAAACGACCCCAAATGAGCCCAGATAACCCCCCAAATGACCCCAGGTGGCCCCAAAATACCCTGAAACGACCCCAAAACGACCCCAAAAAAAACCCAAAGAAGCCCAAGTGACCCCAAGTGACCCCAAAACGACCCCAAATGAGCCCAGATGACCCAGATAACCCCAAATAACCCCAAAACAAACCCAAGTGGCCCCAAAAGACCCTGAAATGACCCCCAAAACAACCCCAGATGACCCCAAGTGACCCCAAAACGACCCCAAATGACCCCAAGTGACCCCACAACCACCCCCAAATGACCCCAAGTGCCCCCCCGCACTCACCCGCAGTGCTCGGCCATAAGCCCCGCCCCCTCGCACGCCGCCTCCACTTCCGCCACGAAGTCCCCGCCCACCTCCACCCTGTGGGCGGAGCCAAAGGGCCGCTGAGAGGGGGGCGTGGCCTCGCCCAAGCCCCGCCCCCTCCCTCCCGCCCTTAGCCCCGCCCCTACGCCACGAGCTCCTCCTCCTCGTCGCCCATTGGCTCCGCCCCCTCCTCGTCCTCTGCGGCGTCGAAGAGAAGGAACGAATCAGAGGCAGCCGGAGAGGCCTGGGGGGCGGGGACGACATCAGGCCACGCCCCTTTGCCCATATATGGGAGGCGTGCAGCCACGCCCTGTTTTTGCCATCCATATACGTGTTTTCCCCAAGACACGCCCCCTTTTGCCCATATATGGACATCACAGAAGTAAAACCACACCCCTTTCCCATATATGGAACACCCAGTTGGCCACGCCCCACCAGCCATATATGGGCATTAAGCTAAGCTAAGCCACGCCCCCATCCCATGTATGGAACACCCGATAGGCCACGCCCCCTTTTGCACATATATGGATGTTACACGAACCTTAAAGCCACGCCCCTTTTGTCCATATATGGGTGCCACACAAAGCCATGCCTCCCTCCCATATATGCATGCAAACGTCAGACCATGCCCCTTTTGCCCATATATGGTGTTGTGCTGAGAAAGGCCACGCCCCCCTTTCCACCAGTGCTGCCACAGGCCACGGCTCTATGCCCATATATGGGCATACACCACGTCCCCTCCTCTTTCATCTACAACACTCTTCAAGCAACGCCCCTTTTGCCCATATATGGACATCACACTAAGCCGAGCCACACCCCCACTTGCCCATATATGGTTAGGCAAAGCCAAGCCACGCCCCCTTCCCATGTATGTCTATTTTCCGTTGAAGCCACGCCTCCTTTAACCCATATATGGGCATCACAGAAAACAAATTCACGCCTACTTCCCCATACATGGAAATCAGATCTCAGGCCACACCCCAATGCCCATATATGGCGATACAACAGGCCAAGCCACACCCCCTTCCCCAAGCCACGCCCCTTTGCCCATATATGGTTGCAAGAGACCAAGCCCTACCCCCTTCGCCAGCCCGACCCCGCCCATTTCCCCATATACGGTGATCCGAAGGGGCGTGGCCAGGCAGACCCCGCCCCCTTTTGCCCATATATGGTGCGACTCACCGCAGGGGGCGGGGCTTGCAGGCTGTGCAGGAGGAGGGGGAGGAGCCTGGGCAGCATTGGCTCCACCCCCTCACGCAGCGCTTCGGCCGCAGCCCCACAGAGCCCAAATCTGGGGGGAAAAAGGGCGGAATTGGGCAAAAATGGCCCCAAAAAGGGTTGGGGGAGGAGATGGAGTCGTATGGGGCAGTATTTGGTGTCATTTGGGGGTTCTTTGGGGTCATCTGGGAGCCCTTTTGGGGGTATTTGGGGTCACACAGGGGCCATTTGGGGCCATTTGGGGTTACTTGGGGGCATTTGGGGCCATTTTGGGGTCATTTTGGTCCATTCAGGGCCACTTACGGTCATTTAGGGTCACTTTGATCCATTTAAGGTCATTTGGGGCCATTTGGGGCAATTAGAGTCACTTTACGACCATTGAGGGGTCATTCAGGGGCCATTTGGGGTCATTTGGAGCCATTTGGGGTCATTTGGAGTCATTTTGGAGCCATTTGGGGTCAATTTGGGGCCGTTTGGGGTCATTTGGGGTCATTTGGGGGTCATTTGGGGGTCATTTGGGGTCATTTTGAGGCCATTTGGGGTCATCTTGGAGCCATTTGGGGTCATTTTGGGGCCATTTGGGGTCATTTGGGGTCATTTTGAGGCCATTTGGGGTCATCTTGGAGCCATTTGGGGTCATTTGGGGGCCATTTGGGGTCATTTGGGGTCACTTTGGATCATTTGGGGTTATTTTGGAGCCATTTGGGGTCATTTTGGAGCCATTTAGGGTCATGTGGGGCCATTTGGGGTCATTTTGGGGCCATTTGGGGTCATTTGGGGTCATTTTGGATCATTTGGGGTCATTTGGGGGCCATTTGAGGCCATTTGGGGTCGTTTGGGTGCCATTTTGGGGTCAATTTGGGGCCGTTTGGGGTGATCTTGGAGTCATTTGGGGTCATTTGGGGGCCATTTGGGGTCATTTGGGTTCATCTTGGAGCCATTTGGGGTCATTTGGGGTCATTTTGGAGCCATTTGGGGTCATTTGGGTTCATCTTGGAGCCATTTTGGGTCATTTGGGGCCATTTAGGGCCATTTTGGGGCCGTTTTGGGGTGACTCACAGCACGCGCCGCTCCTCCCCGTCCCCATCGGCCGCCATTTCCAGCACCGCCTCCAACGCCGCCGCGCCGCCCCCCAACGCCCCCAACACCTCTGCACCGAAACCCCATCCGGTCAGCCCCAAATGCCAACAATTCACCCCAAATCCCATCCATTTACCCCCAAATCCCATCTATTCAGCCCCAAATCCCATCGATTCAGCCCCAAATCCCAACAATTCACCCCAAATCCCATCCATTTACCCCCAAATCCCATCTATTCAGCCCCAAATCCCATCGATTCAGCCCCAAATCCCAACAATTCACCCCAAATCCCATCCATTTACCCCCAAATCCCATCTATTCAGCCCCAAATCCCATCGATTCAGCCCCAAATCCCAACAATTCACCCCAAATCCCATCCATTTATCCCCAAATCCCATCCATTCAGCCCTAAATCCCATCGATTCAGCCCCAAATCCCAACAATTCACCCCAAATCCCATCCATTTATCCCAAAATCCCATCCATTCAACCCCAAATCCCATCGATTCAGCCCCAAATCCCAACAATTTAGCCCAAAACCCACAAATCTACCCCAAATCCCACAGATTTACCCCCAAATCCCATCGATTCAGCCCCAAATCCCATTAATTTAGCCTAAAATCCCACAAATCCACCCCAAATCCCAACAATTTACCCCCAAATCCCATTGATTCAGCCCCAAATGCCAACAATTCACCCCAAATCCCATCCATTTACCCCCAAATCCCATCTATTCAGCCCCAAATCCCATCGATTCAGCCCCAAATCCCAACAATTCACCCCAAATCCCATCCATTTATCCCAAAATCCCATCCATTCAACCCCAAATCCCATCGATTCAGCCCCAAATCCCAACAATTCACCCCAAATCCCATCCATTTATCCCCAAATCCCATCCATTCAGCCCCAAATCCCATCGATTCAGCCCCAAATCCCAACAATTCACCCCAAATCCCATCCATTTATCCCAAAATCCCATCCATTCAACCCCAAATCCCATCGATTCAGCCCCAAATCCCAACAATTTAGCCCAAAACCCACAAATCTACCCCAAATCCCACAGATTTACCCCAAAATCCCATCGATTCAGCCCCAAATCCCATTAATTTAGCCCAAAATCCCACAAATCCACCCCAAATCCCAACAACTTACCCCCAAATCCTATCCCTTCACCCCCAAATCCCATCGATTCACCCCCAAATCCCACTGATTTACCCCCAAATCCCACATATTTACCCCAAATTCCCCCAATTCCCCCCCAAAACCCCCCATATTTGCCCCAAACTCCCCAAAATCCCCCAATTTCACCCCAAAACCCCCAAATTTCCCCCCAAATCCCCCAAATTCCTCCCCAAAATCCCCCAAATCCCCCATATTTGCCCGCAAACCCCCCAAAATTCCCCAAATTCCCCCCCAAATCCCCCAAATTTCCCCCCAATTCCCCCCCAAACCCCCACATTTCCCCCCAAACCCCCCATATTTACCCCCCAACCCCCCCAAAACCCCCCCAACCCCCCCTGTGTGACCCCAACCTCCCCCCCCCCCCCCCCCCAACCCCCCCTATGTGACTCCAATCCTCCCCTCCCCCCCCCCAACCCCCCCCATTCCCCCCCCGGAGCCCCAAAAGGGCCCCATTGGAGCCCCGGCGGTGGCGCTGCGTTCCCTCACCCATCGCCTGCAGCCGCACCGCGCGATGGGGGGGGTCGGGCAGCCGCAGCACCGCCAGCAGCGCCGCCTCCACAGCGCCCCCTGGTGGGCACAGCGGGAAGTCCTCCACGGCGCCACCTGCGGGATATAGAGGAGGAATGAGGCAACAGCGCCCCCTGGTGGCCAAATATGGAATTGCTGCACAGTACTCATAGGGCTCCACAGCACCCATAGTGCTCTACAGCGCCCCCTGGTGGGCAAAGCGGGAAGTCCTCCACAGTGCCACCTGGGGGACGAACACGGAACGGCCTAAGGCGCCCTCTGGTGGGCAAAGAGGGAACGACACCACAGCGCCCCATAGGGATCAATTATGGGCAGTCAAA
Organism: Gallus gallus; assembly: GCF_016699485.2. Lineage (NCBI taxonomy): Eukaryota > Metazoa > Chordata > Aves > Galliformes > Phasianidae > Gallus > Gallus gallus. Next base: position 518,608 of record NC_052566.1, on the reverse strand, counting down.
CAGCGCCCCCTGGTGAGCAAAGAGAGAACGACACCACAGCGCCCCATAGGAATCAATTATGGGCAGTCAAACAGCGCCCCCGGGTGGACAAACATGGAATGACACCACAGCGCCCCCTGGTGGTCGATACAGTAACACCTCCACGGCGCCATTGTTGTCTATTTTGGGCCATTTGGGGTCGTTTCGGTCCGTTTTTGGGTCCCTTTGGGGTCATTTGGGGCGTTTTGGGGTCGTTGGGGGACTCACCCAACTCATGCAGGGCGCTGAGAGCCAGCTCCATCTCATGGGGACGCCCCCTTTCCAGGACCCCCAACAGCGCCCCCAAAACCGCCCCGAGCTGTGGGGCCACCGCCGCTCCTGCAACACAACGGGACCCCATTGGGGACCCCCCCCATTTAGGGACCACCACCCCAATTATAGGGACCCCCCCCCACTCCCCTTTAGGAACCCCCCCTTACCCCATTTTGGATACCCCCCAACCCCATATTGGGCCCCCCCCCCATTTTAGGGACCCCCCCCCAACCCCATATTGGGGACCCCCCCCCTATTGAGACCCCCTCAGCTCATATTGGGATCGCACCCCCATTTTGAGGACCCCACCCCCATCATAAGGCCCCCCCCACCCCATATTGGGCCCCACCCCCATTTTTGGGACCCCCCCCCCCATCCCATACTGGGGATCCCCACCCCATATTAACGACCCCCCCCATACCCCATACCGAAGACCCCCCATTTTAGGTACTCCTCCACCCCGCATTGCGAACCCCCCCTTTATTTTACAGACCCCCCCATACGAAAACCCCCACCCCATTTATACCCCCCCACCCCATACATTGGGACCCCTCTTATTTAGAGACCCCCCCCTTCTAAGGACCCCCACCCCAAACAAAGACCCCCCCCAACTTTTAGAACCCCCACCCCATACAGAGACCCCCCCTTATTTAAGAACCCCCCCCATTTTGAGTGTTCCCCCCCCCATTTTGGGTTGTCCCCCCCCCACTTCCGGCTCTCCGTCGCCCCCTACCGGCCACCGCCAGCAGTTCCCTCAGCACGAACCAACTCCGCGCCCCCGGAAGCACTTCCGGCGACCCCGGAAGTGCCTCCGGGCAACCCGGAAGTGGTTCCAGCGAAACCGGAAGTGCCTCCAGCGCGGCCGGAAGTGCCTCCAAAGCCAACGCCGCCGCCTCGGGCTGCAACGGCGCACCCCCAGTATAAACCAGTATGGAGCAGCACGACCCGGTGGGGACCCCCCCCCCTCCCATCAGCCCCCATAGCCCCCTACTGCCCCCCATAGGCCCCCATTCCCCCCCAGTGCCCCCCACAGACCCCCTACTGTCCCCCCATATCCCCCATAGGCCCCCATTACCCCCCACAGACCCCCCACTGCCCCCCCATAGGCCCCCATTACCCCCCCATAGCCCCCAAAATGACCCCCAACCACCCCCACAGCCCCCCCATAGTCCTCCAACGCCCCCCATATCCCCCCTACACCCCCCAGAGACCCCCAAAGCCCCCCCACACACCCCATACCCCCCTATTGCTTCCCCATAGGCCCCCATTATCCCCCCCCATAGCCCCCAAAATGACCCCCAAAGACCACCACAGCCCCCCCATACCCCTCCACTGCTCCCCCACAGCCCCCATAGACCTCCAACCCCCCCATAGCCCCCCACAGACCTCCCATGTCCCCCCCATACCACCTCCACACCCCCCATAGCCCCCCATAACCCCCCCAATCCCCTCCATAATCCCCATAAACCCCCCATACCCCCCCATACACCTCAATGCCTCCCATAGCCCCCCATATCCCCCAATTGCCCCCCATAAGCCCCCCCATAAACCCCCCATACCCCTCCATGACCCCCATAAATCCCCCATATCCCCCCCATAACCCCCATAAACCCCCCCATACCCTTCAATGCCTCCCATAGCCCCCTATACCCCCCATAAACCCCCCATACTCCTCCATGCCCCCCCATAAACCCCCCATATCCCCCCCATAACCCCCATAAACCCCCCATATCCCCCCCATAACCCCCATAGCCCCCCATAAACCCCCCGATACCCCTCCATGCCCCCCCCATAAGCCCCCCATATCCCCCCCCATAGCCCCCATAGCCCCCCATATCCCCCGACCGCCCCCCACAAACCCCCCCATAACCCCCCCATAACCCCCCCATACCTGCATGTATTCCCCAACGCTTCTCAGTGCGGAGGCGGCCGCCCCCCTCACCGCCCCTTCGGGGTCTCTCAGCCCCCTTCTCAGCGCCCCCAAAACCGCCCCCATATACCTGAAAGACCCCCCCAAAAAAAACCCAACCAACCCCAATTAACCAAAACCGTCCTTTTCCCCCCCAAAATCCCCACCTGAACCCCACCAATGCCCCCAAATCCCCATTTTTTGCCACCAAATCCCCATTTTTAGCCCCAAATTCCCCCCTTCCCCCCTAAATCCCCACCTGAACCCCCCCAAATGCCCCAAAATTGCTCTTTTTCACCCCAAAATCCCCATTTTAAGCCCCCAAAATCCCCATTTTTACCCCCAAATCCCCATTTCAGCCCCCCAAATTACCCCAAATAGCCTCTTTTCACCCCAAAATCCCCACCCGAACCCCACAAATGCCACCCAAATTCATATTTTTCCCCCCAAATCCCCATTTTCCCCCAAAAATCCCCATTTCAGCCCCCCAAATTGCCCCTTTTCACCCCAAATTCCCCTCCCAAACCCCTCAAATACCCCCCAAATTCCTATTTTTCTCCCCAAAATCCCCATTTCAGCCCCCCAAATTGCCCCTTTTCACCCCAAAATCCCCACCCAAACCCCATAAATGCCCCCCAAATTCCTCTTTTCCCCCCAAATCCCCATTCCCCCCCCCAAAATCCCCATTTTCCCCCTCCAAATTACCCCAAATTGCCCCTTTTCACCCCAAAATCCCCACCCAAACCCCACAAATGCCCCCCAAATTCATATTTTTCCCCCCAAATCCCCATTTTCCCCCCCAAAATCCCCATTTGTCGCCCCAAATTGCCCAAAACGGCCCCTTTTCACCCCAAAACTCACCTCCTCCTCAGCAGCTCCCCACAGCCGTCGGCTGCAGCCCCCAATGCCAGCAGCGCTCCCTTCCTGCCCCACGGCTCCGGGCTGCCCAACAGCGGCTCCAAACGCGGCACCTGGAACCCCAAAATCGCCCTTTTTCACCCCAAAACGGACCGACCCCGACAGCAACCCCAAATCCCCCCCATTTCCATCCCAAACACCCACTTTCAGCCCCCAAATTGCCCATTTTTAGCCCCCAAAATCCCCAACTTCTCACCCAAAATCCACCGTTTTTGGCCCAAAATCCCTCTCTGAACCCCCCAAAATTGCCCCAAATCCCCATTTTTGACACCCAAACCCCCATTTTAGCCCCAAATTCCCCATTTTCCCCCCTCAACCCCCCCCAAAATCGCCCCAAATCCTCTTTCTGCCCCAGAATTGCCCAAGATTGCCCTTTCTTGCCCCAAAATCCCCATTCTCCCCCGCAAAATCCCCACTAGAACCCCCAAAATCGCCCCAAATCCCCCATTTTTGACCCAAAATTGCCCCAAATCCCCCATTTTTGTCCCCCAAACTCCCATTTTTATCCCCCAAATCCCCTATTTTTGACCCAAAATTGCCCCAAATCCCCCATTTTTGTCCCCCAAACTCCCATTTTTATCCCCCAAATCCCCCATTTTTGACCCAAAATTGCCCCAAATCCCCCAATTTTGTCCCCCAAACTCCCATTTTTAGCCCCCAAATCCCCCATTTTTGCCCCCAAATCCCCTTTTTTCACCCCCAAAATCACCATTTCCCGCAGCAGTTTCTCAGCAGGGACCCCCAGCGCCAACGCGTTCAGCACCTGCGGGTCCAAGAACAGGAGATGATTAATAATTAATCGTCAACAATTAATTACGACTTAATAAAGGGGGCGATGGGGGCTCACCTGGGCTGCGCAATGGCGGATGCTGCGCCCCCCCTCCCCGCCCCCCCACAACTCCGCATCTTCGGGGTCCGGGTGGTCCCGGGGGGGGGGGGAGCAGAGCAGGGTGAGCAGAGAGCCCAGCAGGGGGGGCAGGAAGGGCTGCAGGGCCTGAGGGGGGGAAATGGAGTCAATAATCCCACCATAATCCCACTTAATGCCACCTAATCCCAACATAATCCCACTTAATCCCACCTAATCCCACCATAATCCCACTTAATCCCATCTAATCCCACCATAATCCCATTTAATCTCATCTAATCCCACCATAATCCCACTTAATCCCATCTAATCCCACCATAATCCCACTTAATCCCATCTAATCCCATCACAATCCCACTTAATCCCATCTAATCCCACCATAATCCCACTCAATCCCACTTAATCTCAACTAATCCCACTATAATCCCACAATAATCCCCCATAACACTCCATAACCCCCAATAGCCCCCCCAGCCCCCCATGATCCCACTATAATCACCCCATAATACCCCTACAATTCCCCCCAACCCCCATAATGCCACCATAATCCCTTATAATTCCCCCTAACCCCCCGTAATCCCCCTATAACTCCCCCTAAACCCCATCATTCCCCATAATCCTGCCTAGCCCCCCCATAATCCGACTATAATTCCCCATAAACCCCCCTATCGTCCCCATAACCCCCCATAATCCCACTATAATCCCCCATAACCCCCTCATAGCCCCCCAACCCCCCCTAGTCCCCCATAATCCCACTATAATCCCTCCCAACCCCCATAACGCCATAATAATCCCTTACAATTCCCCCTAAACCCCCATAATCCCCCTATAACCCCCCATAATCCCTCTATAATCCCCCGTAACCCCCTCAGAGCCCCCCCTAATCCCACTGTAATCCCCCCTAATCCGGGTTAATCCCACTCACCCGTGGCCGTTCCTGGGCCAGGAATCCCAGCACTGCCAGCGCCCGCGCCCGCACGGCCTGGCCCCGCCCCTCGGCCCCGCCCACCTGCCAATAGGGGCGACTCTTAGCGACGAGGCCCCGCCCCCTCCCCTCCCGATAGGCGCGTCTGCAGAAGGGGGCGGGACTTAGCGCTGTAGCTCCGCCCCCTCGGACCGCTACCCAATGTAGGGGGTGGAGCTTCGCGACGTGGCCCCGCCCCCCCCCCCCCCCCTTTGGGCGCGCCCCCTCATTGGTCCCGCTATAGAAGGGGTGGGGCTTGTTGTGGCCCCGCCCACTCGCATAGCCCCACCCACTCACATCTATTGAGGGGTGGAGCTTATTACCATAGCCCCGCCTTCTTGTCTGTGGATGAGCCATCTGATTGGTCCGCTTATAACGAGGAGCGGGGTCTAGCAATGTAGCCCCTCCCCTGCACCATATAGAGGCAAAGGGCGGGGGGGGGGGGGGGGGGGGGGGGGGGGGGGGGCGTGGCTTTACACAGCCCACCCCCATTTCCATAAAAGGCCATTGGTTTGCACTGTGGCTCCGCCCACTCCTGTAACCCCGTCCCCACCCCATATATGGGCAAAGGGGCGGAGCTTCACATGGCCTAGCCCATTCCCATACCCCTGCCCTCTACACCATATATGGGCAAAGGGGCGGGGCTTCACATGATCGTGCCCATCGCCATATCCCCACCCCTACTCCATATATGGGCAAAGGGGTGTGGCTTCCCATGGCCACGCTTACTCCCACAGCCCCATCCCTGCACCATATATGGGCAACGAAGGGGCATGGCTTCCCAATTGGCCCCGCCCCCTCTTCCTGGCCCCGCCCCCACCTGCAGGCAGAGGTCGAGCACAGGTCGGAGGTCAAAGGTCACAGCTTTGGGGTCAGCAGCCACGAATTCATCCAACACCTCCAAAGCGGCAGCGCCCAACTCCTAAAAGGACCCAAAAAGGGCTGAATTTCACCCAAAATGGCCCCGTGGGAACGGAGGGAAGTGGGGAGGGGGCGAAAAAGTGGCCCAATTTGGGTCCAAATGGGCCAAAAATGGCACCAAAACGGGGGAGAAAAGGGGAAAATTGGGTGTTGGGAGGGGGAGAAAAAATGGACCAAAATGGGCAGAATTTGACCCAAAATGGAACCAAAAACGGCCATTGTGGACGCAGCGCCTCTCAATGGGGCTCAATGGGGTTCAATGGGGGTGAAACTGCCCCAAAATCGGGCAGATTTGCCCCAAAATGGCCTCGGAATGGACCCAAAACGAACATTTTTGGGCATGGGATGGAAAAAGGAACCAAAATGGAGGTTTTTGGCCCCAAAATCCTCACCTCATCGGCGTCGATCAAAGCCTGGAGGGCCCTCAGCACGTCCGGGAGCAGCGAACGGAGCAAATCCTGCCCCAAAAACACCCCAAAATGACCCAAAATCGCCTCATTTCGACCCAAAATCCACGTGGGGAATCCGCTGCTCTTAAAGGGACGGCCCCCCATTTCACACCCCCCATTATGGGGCTGAAAACGCCCATTTTGGGCAACTCAAACCCACTGCTCTTAAAGGGACCACCCCCCATTTCAGGCCCTCATTTCAGCACCCCCAACCCCCACTATTTTTAATGGGGGAAGTGGACAGCTCCCTCCAACCTCCCCCTCCCCAATTCCCCCTCCCCCCCCCATCCCATTTTTGGGGTCAGAAAGACCAATTTTGGGGTCACTCACCGTCTGCGTCCCCCCCAAAGCGGCCGCCAGCCCCCCAAGTGCCTTCAGGGCGTACGCGGTGCTATGGGGGGGGGTCCCGGGTTGAAGCCCCCCCCGGCAGAGCTCCGCTATCGGGCGGCAGTGGGGGGTCAGAGATGGGGGGGGGTCTTCGAGGGCTGCGCTCAGCACTTGTAGGGCACGCTGTGGGGTTATAGGGGGGATGGGGGGGCAAGGGGGTGGGTTAGGGACCCCCATAGGGGGGATATGGGGTAGATGCGGGAAGGCTGGGGGGTTATGGGGGGTTTGGGGGGCTTAGGGACCCCTATAGGGGAGGATATGTGGTAGATGCAGGAACGCTGGGGGGTTATGGGGGGTCTGGGGGGCTTAGGGACCCCTATAGGGGGGTTATGGGGTACATATGGGGGGTCTGGGGGGGCTTATGGGGGGCTTGAAGGGATATGGGGGCGAAATGGGGGGCCTGGGGGGGGATAGGGGGATTGGGGACCCCCACAGGAGGAATATGGGGTATATATGGGGGGTCTGGGGGGGAACAGGGGGTTATAGACCCCTATAGGGGGATATGGGGTACATATAGGGGGTCTGAGGGGGGGTTAGGGGGGGCTTGAAGGGATATGGGGGGGAATGGGGGACCTGGAGGGGCCCTGGGGGACTTAGGGATCCCTATAGGGGGAATATGGGGTATGTATGGGGGGGCTGGGGGGTATTCAGGGGTCTGGGGGGATCCTGGGGGGGGATGGGGGGCTTAGGGACCCCCATAGGGGGAATATGGGGTACATATGGGGGGGCTAGGGGGGCATTGGGGGGTCTGGGGGGGGATGGGGGCCTTAGGGACCCCCATAGGGGGGGATATGGGGTAGGTAGGGGAAGGCTGGGGGCTTATAGGGGTCTGCGGGGGGGGTTGGGGGCTTAGGGACCCCTATAGGGAGAATATGGGGTGCATATATAGGGTCTGATGGGGTTATGGGGGGGAAATGGGGGCACTGGGGGGGTCCTGATGGGCTTAGGGACCCCCGTAGGGGAGATATGGAGCATATATGGGGGGGAAATGGGGGCACTGGGGGGTCTGGGGGGCTTAGGGACCCCCCTAGGGGCGATATGGGGTAGATACGGGAAGGCTGGTGTATGGGGGGAGAGGTTATTATGGGATGGGGGTCGCCGTGGCAATCAGGCAGCCTCACCTCCTGCAGATGGGGGTCCCGCGCCGCCCTCTGCACCCACTGCCCCATTGGAGCCCACGCCTCCGCCCCCCCCCGGCGCAGCAGCACAGCCCCCACGTGGGACAGGGAGGGCAGCACCGAACGGCTGCCAAACAGGGGGGGAAAAAGGGGGGAAATGGGGTAATGGGGATGGGGGGGTTATGGGGACGGGGGGGATGGGGGGGAATGGGGGGAATGGGGGAAATAGGGGGGAATAGGGGGGAATAGGGGGGAATAGGGGGGAATAGGGGGGAATAGGGGGGAATAGGGGGGAATGGGGGGGAATGGGGGGGGATGGGGGGGGAATGGGGAGAAATGAGAACAGAATGGGGGGAAATGGGGACAGAATGGGGGGAAATGGGGCCAGAATGGGGGGAAATGGAGGGAAATGAGGACAGAGTAGGGGGAAATGGGGAGAAATGGGGACAATTGGGGGAAATAGGGACAGAATGGGGGGAAACGGGCACAAAAGAGGGGGAAATGAGGGAAAATGGGGCCAGTATAGGAGAAAATGGAGACAGAATAGGGTGAAAATGATGGAAAATGGGCAACGAATGGGGGGAATGGGGGAAATGGGCATAAATTGGGGGCAATGAGCATAGAATGGGGAAAATGGGAACAGAATGCGGGAAAATGATGGAAAATGGGCAAAAATGGGGGGGAAAATGGGCACAAATGGGGCACAAAGTGGGGTGAGATGGGGGAGGGTGGGGGGGCGGCCCTTTTTTGGGGTGAAAAAGGCCAAAATGGGGACAGTTGGACTCACTCTGTTTCCTTCTCCAGGGCTTCGGCCAATAGGGAGGGCAGCCTGCGGGAGGGGGCGGGGCAACGCTTAGCCACGCCCCCATCTTTTGGTCAAACCACGCCCTCCACCGGAAGTCCCGCCCACACAGACCACACCCGCCAGACGCAGTAGCCAATCGCATGGCTCCGTACAAGCCCCGCCCCCCTGTCTAACCCTACCCCCTCGCTATGGGAGCCACGCCCACCGTTTGTAGTATCCAATCACGTGGCTCAATAGAAGCCCCGCCCTCACTCAGCACCATGATGCCACACCCACCACAGACTGCGGCCAATCCCATTGGTTCACAGAAGCCACGCCTCCTCTCAGAACCGCCCCCATTGCTTAACCCCACCCCCTCCCTTAACACCGCCCACCACGCACTTAGCCAATCCCGTGGCTCCAAAGAAGCCCCGCCCCTTGTAGCCCCGCCCATTAACCACATCCCTCTCTCGGCCCCGCCCACCAGTAGGCCACGCCCACCGCCTGCAGTAGCCAATCCCGTATCACCACGGAAATCCCCGCCCCTTTTCCCTTTCAACACCACCCCCATCTGTAACCAATCGCACGGCTGGGTGGAAGCCCCTCCCACCGGAAGTCCCGCCCACCTGAGCCTCAGTTCCGGGTCCAGGTGCCGCCATCTTCCCCCCGACAGGCGGCGGCGGAGGAGAACGGCGGCCAGCTGGCGCAGCTGGGCACGATGGGATGGCGGGAGGGAGAGGTTATCATGGGATGGTGGGAGGGGGGCGGGGGTTATTATGGGATGGCGGGATCGCTATGTGGGCCATCAGGGGTTATTATGGGATGGGATGGGGGGGGCTCTCCAGACGAGGCCTACGGTTGCTATGGGGGGGACCCGCCCTGCAGCTATGGAGGCTAAGTGAGGTATTATAGGATGTCAGGCTGGGATCAGAGCTCTGAGAGGATGGGGGGGGTTATTATGGGATGGCGGCTTCACTCTACGGCCCACAGGGGTCCCACTCGGGGGAGACCTATGGGGAGAGGGCGGTCCCACTCGGTGTCACGTGGGGAATGGGGTGGGGGGGAGGGGTCACCTGCGGCCGCGCCGCGCCCACCACGATCTCCGCGAGCCGCTCCGGGGTGCGGGGGTCGGCGAAGGCCTCACGCAGACGGGCGGTGGCCTAAAACGGGGGTGAAGAAGGTGGGAGGCGAGCCGGGCCACGCGATCCCCTCGGCCGCCTCCTCTCCCCGTCCCGACCCCCGGCCGGTATCCGTTACCTGCTGTATAACGGCGTTATCCGGTTCCAGGAGCTGCTCCAGCACCGCCTGCAGCTCGGGGGCCGCCATCTTGGAAAGAGGGCGTTTCCGGCGGAGGCGGAAGTTAATAAAGCGGAATACGCCGCAGAGCAGCGAATACTGCGGCATGATTGGCTCGCTCAACCGGAAGTCCTTCCTTCTTAAAAGGGCAATGGCAGGATTACTTCGGGATTTAAAAGGGCCACGGAGCACGCGGGCCCACCGCTGGGGTTTAAATGAGAACAGCTCCGGGATCCTTCTTAAAACGGCAACGCCCCAACGGTGACCCCACACTTTCCTTAAAAGGGCAACACCACTGAGTGCCACCACACGAGTTTCTGTCACACCATCACCACCATCAGCTCAGCCTCCCCTCCCCAGTGACGAAACGACACCCATGACATCACACAGACGCTTTAATTCGTGGGGATACATGCAAACAGGAGGACTTTTAGGGGGAGAGAACGTGGGGGTGGGGAGGGGGAGTCAATAGGGGCGGGGCCGTCGACGCGGGCGGAGGGCGGGGCCTGCCGTTAGCCCCGCCCCTCGCCCCGCCTGGCCCCGCCCCCTCGGAGGGCTAACACCAGGTGCAGCACGGAGCCACCCTGGATCTTGTAGTCGGCCGCCGTCTTCTCGTCGTTCCTTTAAGAGGCGGAGCCAAAGGGTGGGAAGCGGGGCCTCCCCTAGCAAGCCACGCCCCCTTCCCGGATACCCCCTACACGGATATTAAAGCCGCCCTTTTTCCTGAGCCCCACCACAACCCAATGGGGGCACGGCCCCTTTAAGACACATTACCGCACCCCCCCCATCCTATCCCACCCCTCAGGCCCCGCCCACCGCACCTTTAAGCCCCGCCCACCGCACCTTTAAGCCCCGCCCACCGCACACGCCCCACCCACCTTCCCCCACACCCCAAGCACCATCAGGCCACGCCCTCCGCCCCATTAGAGCCCCGCCCCCTCGACCCACTTCCGCCCCAGGCCCCGCCCACTTCCGCCCCCAAGCCCCGCCCCTCCCCCCCTACATCTGCTTCCCGCTGTAGATGAGCCGCTGCTGCTGGGGGGGGATCCCCTCCTTCTCCTCCACGCGCTCCTTGATGCGCTCCACCTGCACGGGGGTGGGAGGGGGGCATTATGGGAGTATTATGGGATGGAAGGGGCCTACAGTTTCCCCCGGGCCAGCAGGCCGTACCTTGTCGGTGGGTTCGATGTCGATCTCGATCTCTTTCCCGGTCAGCGTCTGCACGGAAACCGGAATGGGGAACGGGGTGGGGCGACGCTTAACGTGGCCACGCCCCCCCCCAGCCCGGCACGGGACCCGCCCGCCGCGCCATCCCATAATAACCCCCGCAACGCCGCACCTTCACTTTGATCAGCATCGTGCCTCTGTGCCCGGCGCGCCGGAAGCGGAAGTGCGCGCAAGCCACGCCCACCCCGCTGCGCACCACTTCCTGCTGGACGCGCGCCGCGAGGCACGCTGGGAGTTGGAGTCCCAAGCGCGCACGCACGGTATTGGCCGCCGCTCGGCCAATCAGAGCTCGGCCCCGCCCCTTTGGAACGTACCATTGGGACCGCGGCGCGGGGGGGGCCGAACGGGCCGATTTGGGGGCTGAAAAAAGGGAATTCCGGGCAAAAATGAAGGGAAGGGAAACTCACCGGGAGGGGAGCGCCGGCGGGGTGCGCTCCGGAGCTGGGGGGATATAAATAAACTCCTTAATTAATCTCTCCTAATTAACCCCCCTGCAGCTCCATTTAACCCCTGAACAACGCGTAATTAAGCCTTGGGCGGAGAAGCTAATTACGTCTATTAATTAACCCAATGCTCAGCTAATTAATCCCTAAACCCTCTCCTAATTACCGACCACGCCCCCCCTCCATTAATTACCTTCCTCTGCAGGTCGCTCTCCCCTTCTGATTCGCCGAGGAACTCTGAGGGGGAGGGTGGGGCCAGGAGTGGGCGGGGCTTCGCGGCGTAGCCCCGCCCACTCAGAGTGGAAAGCCCCGCCCACTCACCCAATGGCTGCGCGCGGAGGGGGCGGAGCTGGCGGCGCTGTGGGCGGGGCTTGGTGGGGGTGGAGCTAAGGAGGAAAGGGGGCGTGGCTTAGAGAAGGGGCGGGGCTATGGAGAAAGGGCGCGGCTGCGAAGGGGCGTGGCCTGGGGAATGGGTGGGGCTTAGAGAAAGGCTTTTAAAGGAAGGGGCGTGGCTTAGCGGGGGCGGGGCTTTGGGGAAAGGGGGCGTGGCTTCACGTGAAGGGGCGTGGCTTATGCAAATTGCATCTTGGGGCAGCCGTAGGGTTTGTGTGACGGGGGCGTGGCCACGGAGGGGACATGGCTTAGCACCAGCATCCCTTATAGTAGGAGGCGGGGCTTCTGGGGGAGGGGGCGTGGCTTTGTGGAAAGTGGGCGTGGCCTCTCACCATTCCGAATGGCCCTTCTGTTGCTGGGCGGAGCTCAGCGGGCGGGGCACAGCGCCTGAAAGGGGGCGGGGCTTAGTGCGGGGAGGCGCGGCTCGGTGAGCAGGCCCCGCCCCCTTTCAATAAGCCCCGCCTACCGGAAGGGGCGTGGCCCATGTCAGCCAGGTAGCGATGCAGGATTGGCAGAGAGGGGGGGCGGGGACCGGAAGGGGCGTGGCTCCACACCACGGCGTACAGCTGGGAGGAGGCGGGGCCATGCTTAGGCCACGCCCCCTCCTATACAGCCAAACCATTCCCATTGGTGACCCATGAACGTAACCCGCTCCCATTGGCCAAGTTTACACCACACCCCCTCTTAGGCTCCTCTCACCACGTGAAAGGGGGCGGGGCCTCCGTTTGGCCATGCCCCCTCCTTTCCACCCAACCCACTCCCATTGGTGCACCATGAATCCAACCCACTCCTATTGGCCCATTTAGGCCCCGCCCCTCCCAGGCTCCACCCACCGCGTGAAAGGGGGTGGGGCCGCCACTTGGCCACGCCCCCTCCTTTACACCCAACCCACTCCCATTGGTGCACCATAAAACCAAACCACTCCCATTGGCCCTGATAGGCCCCGCCCCCCCCCTTGGCCCCGCCCCCTTCAGGCCCCGCCCACCTGGCTGAGGTCGGGGGGGGGCAGAGCGCTCTCCAGGCGCTGCAGGAACTCAAAGCAGAGCTGCTCCAAGGCGTGAAGGAACGCGGCGCCGTAGGCATGGCGGGCCGGACCCTGCGGGGGGGGGGCAACGGGACCCAATGGGGGGGGACACGGGGGCACTGGGAGGGACTGGGGGGCACTGGGAGGGGATATGGGACACTGGGAGAGGATATGGGGGTCCTAGGGGGGACTGGGAGTGGATATGGGGGCACTGGAAGGGATATGGGGGCACTGGGGGGGACTGGGAGCGGATATGGGGGTACTGGGAGAGGATATGGGGGTCCTAGGGGAGACTGGGATGGGATATAGGGGCACTGGGACGGACTGGGGGGCACTGGGAGTGGATATGGGGGCACTGGGGGGGACTGGGGGGCACTGGGAGGCGATATGGGGGCACTGGAAAGGACTGAGGGCACTGGGAGGGGATTGGGGGTGGTTGGGGGTGGGACTGAGGAGCACTGGGAGGGACTGGGAGGGGATATGGGGGCACTGGGAGGGGGCTGGGGGGGATTGGGAGGCACTGGGAGGGACTGGGAGGGGATATGGGGGTACTGGGAGAGGATATGGGGGTCCTAGGGGGGACTGGGATGGGATATGGGGGCACTGGGAGCAACTGGGGGCACTGGGAGGGGATGTGGGGGTACTGGGGAAGGATATGGGGGTACTGGGGGCACTGGGAGGGGACTGGGGGGGATTGGGGGGCACTGTGGGGGACTGGGATGGCAGTGGGGCTGCCTGGAGAGCCCCATAGCGCTCCATACTGGTCCATACTGGTCTCTACCAGTCCATACTGCCCCTCAAATCGGCCCATACTGGTCTATACTGGTCTATACTGGTCTATACCGGTTCATGTTACCCATATACTGACCCCATACCGGTCCGTACTGCCCCATAACGATCCCACAGTGGCCCATACCGCCCCATACTGGTCCCTACTGGTCTATAGTGGCCCATACTGGTGCATAGTGGTGTATACTGGCCCATACTGGTGCATACTGGTGTATACTGGTTTGTACCTGCAGGTATTGGCAGCGCTTCCTGCGGTCCCATAAAAGGGGCAATATGGAATCGCGGAAATCCTGCTGGGCTTCGGCAGCCATCTGCTGCTCGTGGGGGGGCTGCGGGGGGTATGGGGGTGTGGGGGGGGATATGGGGGTATGGGGGGATATATGGGGGAGATATGGGGGGGTGTGGGGGGTATCGGGGGGCATAGGGGGGTATGGGGGGAGATGAGAGGATATATGGGGGGATATGGGGGGGGATGAGGGGGGAGATGGGGGGATGTGGGGGAGATACGGGGGGATGTGGGGGGATATATGGGGGGAGATGGGGCAGTATGGGGGGATATGGGTGGATGTGGGGGGAGATGGGGGGGATATAGGGGGATATGGGGGAGATATGGGGGATATGAGGGGAATGGGGGGATATATGGGGGGAGATGGGGGGATATAAGAGGATATGGGGGGAGATGGGGGAGATATGGGGGGAGATGGAGATGGGGGGAGATGGGGGGATGTGGGAAGATATATGGGGGAGATATGGGGGGGTATGGAGGAATATAGGGGGGATGAGGGGGGGGATATATGGGGGGAGATGGGGGGGTATGGGGGGATATGGGTGGATGTGGGGGGATATGGGGGAGATATGGGGGATATGAGGGTAATGGGGGGATATATGGGGGGAGATGGGGGGATATAAGAGGATATGGGGGGAGATGGGGGAGATATGGGGGGAGATGGAGATGGGGGGAGATGGGGGGATGTGGGAAGATATATGGGGGAGATATGGGGGGGGATGGAGGAATATAGGGGGGATGAGGGGGGAGATGGGGGAGTATGGGGGGATGTGGGGGGAGATGGGAGGATGTGGGGGGATATATGGGGGGAGATGGGGGGGTATGGGGGGATATGGGTGGATGTGGGGGGATATATGGGGGGAGATGGGGGGGTATGGGGGGATATGGGTGGATGTGGGGGGAGATGGGGGGATATGGGGGGATGTGGGGGGTATGGGGTGATATATAGGGGGATATGGAGAAGATATGGGGGGTATAGGGGGATATGGAGGTGATATGGGGCGATATGAGGGGTTATGGGGGGATATGGGGGGGGGAATGAGGGTAAAAAGGGGAAAATGTCCGTTAAATATCCCCCAAAAGGCCCCCAA
Organism: Gallus gallus; assembly: GCF_016699485.2. Lineage (NCBI taxonomy): Eukaryota > Metazoa > Chordata > Aves > Galliformes > Phasianidae > Gallus > Gallus gallus. The sequence goes on along the minus strand of NC_052566.1, from coordinate 503,453 downwards.
ATGTCCCCAAATGACCCCAAAATGTCCCCAAATCCTCCTCCGTTTTTGCCCACGTCTCCAAAATGGACCAAAAATGGACCCAAAATTGGCCCAAAATATCCCAAAAAGACCCCAGTTTGTCCCCATAGCCTCCCTCAATGCCCCCAAAGACCCCAAAACACCCCACAAGGACCCCAAAAAGCCCTCTAAAGACCCCATAAGAACTCCACAAAGCCCCAAAGACCCCAATAAGGACCCCAGAAAGCATCCTAAGGACCCCATAAGGCCCCCAAAAAGCCCCTAGAAGACCCCATAAGGACCCCAAAAAGCCCCAAAATACCCCATAAGGACCCCAAAAAGCCCCCCACAGACCCCATAAGGACCCCACAAAGCCCCCAGAAGACCCCATAAGGACCCCACAAAGCCCCCACAGACCCCATAAGGACCCCAAAAAGCCCCCCACAGAGCCGTAAGGACCCCACAAAGCCCCCACAGACCCCATAAGGACCCACCGCTGCCCCCCCCCCAATTTGGGGCCGTCCCTTCGGGGAAGAAGAGGTCAATGGAGTCGAAGAGCTGCGCCTCCGAATGGTCCTCCAGGAGCAGAGAGTGCACCGCCTGTGGGGCAGGGGGGGTCAGGGGGGGCAATGGGGGGAGATGGGGGGCAGGGGGGGTCGGGGGGGGCAATGGGGGGAGATGGGGGAGATGGGGGGCAGGGGGGGTCGGGGGGGGCAATGGGGGGGAGATGGGGGGAGATGGGGGGCAGGGAGGGTCGGGGGGGGCAATGGGGGGGAGATGGGGGGCAATGGGGGGAGATGGGGGGCACTGAGGGGGGCAGGGGGGGGAATAGGGGGAGGTGGGGGGCAGGGGGGGGCAATGGGGGGGTCAATAGGGGTCAATGGGGGGAGATGGGGGGAGATGGGGGGCAGGGGGGGTAATGGGGGGCAATAAGGATCAATGGGGTTAATGGCAGGAGATGGGGGAGATGGGGGGCAATGGGGGGAGAGGGGGGAGATGGGGGTCAATGCGGGGAGATGGGGGTCAATGGGGGGCAGGGGGGGTCAGTGGGGGGCAATGGGGGGAGATGGGGGGGCAATAAGGGGTCAGTGGGAGCCAGAAATGGGCAATGGGGGGAGATGGGGGGGGATGGGGGGGCAATAAGGGGTCAATGGGGGGAGATGGGGGGCAATGGGGGTCACTGGGGGGGGATGGGGGGTTGGGGGGGGTCAATGGGGGGAGGTGGAGGGGTGGGACAAGATGGCGGCCAATGAGACAAGATGGCGGCCATGCGATAAGGAGGGGGTGATGGGACACCATGGCGGCCATGGGGTTTGATGGGAAGGGCGGCGGCCATCTTGTGAAGCTCAAAGCATGATGGGAAGGCTGGCGGCCATCTTGAAAAACCCAATGGGTCAACCCAACCGTGGTGGCCATCCTGAAAAGCCCAAAGCATGATGGGAAGGGGGGCGGCCATCTTGAAAAGCCCAAACCATGATGGGAAAGACGGCAGCCATCTTGAAAGGCCCAAAGCATGATGGGAAGGCTGGCGGCCATAAACTTGAAAAGCCCAATGGGTCAACCCAACTGTGGCGGCCATCTTGAAAAGCCCAAAGCATGACGGGAATGAGGGGCGGCCATCTTGAAAAGCCCAATGGGTCAACCCAACTGTGGCGGCCATCTTGAAAAGCCCAATGGGTCAACCCAAGCGTGGCGGCCATCTTGAAAAGCCCAAAGCATGATGGGAAGGGTGGCAGACATCTTGTGAAGTTTAGTGGGCAAAAAATGGTGGCCATCTTGAAAAGCCCAGAGCATGATGGGAAGGATGGCAGCCATCTTGATAGCCCCAAAGGCCAACAGGAAGAGTGTCGGTGGCGACCATCTGGTGACGCCCAAAGGACAAAGGGAAGGTGGCGGCCATCTTGCTGCCGCAGGGGCCGCTGGGAAGGCTCGGCCCGGTCGCTACTCACGGCGGCCTGCAGGCCCAGGCGGAGGCGGACGCTGTGTTGAAAGCTGAGGGCTGCGGGGGCCGCCCGGCCCACGGCCTCCAGCAGGGCCAACACCCGCGGGAAGTGCCGCAGCCGCCGGGCCCGCACCACCTGCCAGGCACCCGCCAGCGCCACCCGCAGGGCGGAGGGGGAACTGCAGGGTGAAGGGGAGAGGGAGGGGGGGTCAGGGGCCTACAGCAGGCCCTATGGACCCACAGCCCGACCCACAGCCACATATCCAGCCCCACAGCCCGACCCACAGCCCCATAGCCCAACCCACAGACCCATAACCCCACCCACACCCCATAGCCAGCCCCATAGCCCGACCCACAGCCCCATAGCTCCACCCACAGCCCCACAGCCCCCCCTACAGGCCCGTAACCACTCCTGCAGCCCCATAGCCCTGCCCCATAGCCAATCCCCGGGCCCCACAGCCCAACCCACAGCCCCTTAAGCCCACCCACAGCCCCATAGCCACCCTTACAGCCCCACATTCTAATCCCAGGCCCCATAGCCCAATGCACAGCCTCTCCCATAGCCCCATAACCCCACCCACAGCCCCATAGCCCCCCCTACAGCTCCTCCCACAGCCCAATAGCCCCGCCCGCAGCCCCGCCCCACAGCCAATCCCGGGCCCCTACAGCCCCATAGCCCCGCCCACAGCCCCACACCGCGGCCCACCCCCCTCATCCCGCCCCCCCCCCGCCCGCCAGGCGCTCACCGGCAGTCTCTTTCGTTCATACTTCCGGCCTCTGACGTCACATCCGGCGGCGGTAGGCGGAGCGCGCGCCCTCCGCTCGGCCGCTCCTCCCGCGCTCCCCGCGCCGCGCCGCTCCCCGCGCGCCGGAAGTGACGCAAGCGGCGCTGCCGCGATCTCCACCCCTTCCCCCCCTCCCCACTTCCGCCCCTCTCCATTGGCTCACGGAGCGCCCAATCGGCGCGCTTTTTCCGGCCGCGTTGTGACCAATGGCAGCGCGGGGGTTGGTGCCTTTTGATGACGTCAAGCGCCTGCGCCGGAGGTGCCGCTTCAGAGTGAGAAGCGTGGTGGCGACCGCGTGGCGCCGAGTGCCCCATTTGCTCCCAGCGCTCCCAGTCCGACAACAAACAGCGCTCCCAGTACAACACGTTTATTCCCAGTGCCGCGCAGCGTTGCTCCCAGTATAAGACGGCCACCCTCCC